>NW_028085931.1:0-666 GCF_014824575.4 Sturnira hondurensis
CGTCCTGTCCGCTGCCTTCCGCCACGGCCCTCACCGGTGCCGCAGTTGCTGCTGTCACCAGGCCCAGGCGTTTCGTCCCACTACACGCGAGTGTGCCACCGCCGTCAGCCCTCGCCCCCTGGGGCCTGCGTGGTCTGTCTCACTGTGCGTGAATATGCGCCCGTGGTCTGACCCGCACCCCAACTGGTTCCGGGCTGCCTGGGCGCCTGGGTCGGGGCCCTGTCCTGCCCGACCCTGCTCGCTGCTGGCTCTGCCCCTCTTACCGTCCCCGTTGAATGGTTAGATGTAGTCGGACTTCCGTATAATTCAGTTTTCTGTCCTTTGGTTGTGTCTTTGTTTCTCCAAATCTTTGTTGTATTCAAATTTGGTTGTGGGAGAAGGCACAGTGTTTCCACCTATGCCTCCATCTTGGCGCAAGTCTTGTAATTTTTTTTAGAACAGTCACTTCAAGGGGACTATTTTAAATGCAACGAAGAAGCTAGGACATTGCTGTAGCTGTCAAGAAATTGGTATTGTATTAGCTAATAAGAGCCTTTAAAAAAAAACTTACACTTATTTCATCAAACTTTAACTTAGCACCAACTCTGTTCAAAGTATTTTCATAGAAAAACTGGGAAAATATCTACCCCGAGTAAAAAGAAGATTTTTTTGTCCTCTCAATTAACA
>NW_028085932.1:0-1718 GCF_014824575.4 Sturnira hondurensis
CAAAATGTGGTCTTTAACTTGACTGGAATTGTGTTTCTGTGGTCATCAGACTAGACGATGACCAGAGTCTGATGATTAAGGAAGGGCATGGATGGCCGGTATGTGCAGAGGGAGGAGGATATCAGAGAAAAGAGACGAGGGGGTCATGGTGCCCCAGAGGACGCAAGTTTCAATGAAGACAACAGAACAGAGAAAGGGTTATGGTGAAGACATGGAGTTTCTGTGCAGTTACTTTTATTACATTTTTGTCAGGGGAGCCCAATTTATTTTTTAATAAATGTAATAGATGCTTTATGAACACAGGATGAAGCATAGATGACACTTTGTCTATTTTTCTTATCATTCTAATGAAACTAGTAGATGGCCACAATAGAATCCTAGGTCTTAGTGATACCTCAGAAAACATTTTCCAGTAATCCTTGGATTGTTCTTGGACTACTCTTGTTCAGAATTCTGTGTCCTTAATAAGAATCTTCAGATTTTGGAAACATTTACCAACCAAAACACTGGTTTTTCTTCATCTTTCAGTGAAACCTTCTTGGGTGGCCTTCAGAAGGGAACACAGTAAACACCAGAAGGTGGGTATTTTCCAAATCCTGTTGACAACAAAAGTTTCCTCATAGGTAGAAATGCAAGTAAGAATAGCAAAATGCAGAAAGTATCCTAGGAACTGCCACCTTCCTTTCCTGGTCTCTTCAACACATTGTCCAACGTTATCATCCGTTTTTAGAGATCTTATTTATCAGTTTTTTAGAGGGGGGAATAGAGGGAGAAAGAACAGGAGAGAAACTTGAATACGTTGCCTCTCATACGCCCCCAAGTGGGGGACCTGGTGTACAAGCCAGGCATGTGCCCTGACTGGGAATGGAACTGCTGACCTTTCACTCTGCAGGCCAGCGCTCAATCCACTGAGTCACACCAGCCGGGACTCATCATCATCATAATAGTTAACAACTACAGCAGCAATAGTAACTACCATTTGTTTCATTCTCACAATGTTTCAGACTTTAACAATTCTATGTGAATAAACTCACATTATAACCACCTGGTGAGGAAGGTACTATAACTGTCACCATTTGCAATGAGGAAAGTGAGCTTTCAGAGATATAGAAATGTTTGACTCTATGTCTAAGATCAGAGTATCAGTGGTAGTGCAGTCTAATCCATAATTTCTTCTCTGAACTACTTACAAACTCATTAAAACTTCCATAGTTTTTCCCTAGCTAGCGTGACTCGGTTGGGTGTCATCCTGCAAAGCAAAAGATTACCAGTTTGATTCCTGGTCAGGGCACATGCCTGGACTGTAGATCATTTTCCTGGTTGGGGTGTGTGTGAGAAGTGACTGATCAATATTTCTCTCTCACATTGCTGTTTCTCTTTCTCCCTCCCTTCCCCTCTCTCAAAAAAAAAATAAACAAAATCGTTTTTTAATTAAAAAATAAAACTGTCAGTTTTGTTTTTTAATTAAAAAATAAAACTGTCAGTTTTCTACAGTTTACATTGTCTTACATGTATGTCATTACATCATTCATCTGACTGATGGTTTCAACCAAAGTTCTTCTCTGCTATACTGAAGTGAGAGATGCACTAAGACCCCCCGAATAAGGAAAATGTACAGTGTGTAGGCAGTTGGTGCAGTGGATGGCCCCAAATGAAGAAGAATGTAAAAATGTCCAAGATCATAACCTCCCATTCTAATCAAAGAAAGCGCCTCCCAC
>NW_028085933.1:0-993 GCF_014824575.4 Sturnira hondurensis
ACAGGCTTACCTAAAGAATATAGACACATTTCAAACAAACAACCTAACCTGATGACTCCACCAACTCGAGAAACAACAACAAAGACAGCCCAGAGCAAGTAAAAGGAAGCAAATAACCAAGATCAGGGCAGAACTAAATGGCATAGAGACTAAAATTACAATTCTAAGGATCAATCAATCTTGGAGCTGATTTTTGAAAAGATAAAGACAATAGAGATACCTTTAAGTATGCTCATCAAGAAAAGAAGAGAGAGGACCCAAATAAACACAATCAGAAATGAAAGAGGAAAGATTACAACTGATACCACAGAAATAGAAGGGATTGTAAGAACTTACTATGCAGAACTGTATGCCAAGAAATTTGAAAACCTAGGTGAAATGGAAAAATTTCTAGAAAAATGTAATCTTCCAATACTTAAGGAAAAAGAAGAAGAAAACACAAACAGGGCAATAACAGAAGATAAAATTGAAGCAGTAATCAAAAAACTCCCATCACACAAAAGCCCTGGACCAGACGGTTTCACAGGAGAATTCTACAAAGCTTTTAGGGAAGACCTCACCCCTATTCTTCACAGACTATTCCAAAAGAATCCAAAAGGAGGGAACATTCTCCAACTCTTTATATGAAGCCAGCAGCATCCTAATTCCAAATCCAGATAGAGACACAAAAAAGAAAGAAAATTAGAGGCCACTATCGCTGATGAACATAGACGCTAAAATTCCCAATAAAATGTTGGCAAATCGCATCCAAAAATACATGAAAAAGATCATACACCATTACCAAGTGGGATTCATCCCAGGGATCCCAGTATGGTTCAGTATTCCTACATCAGTAAATGTAATACAACACATAAACAAAAGGAAGGACAAAAACCACATGATCATATCAATAGACACAGAAAAGTCTTTTGATAGAATACAACACCCATTTATAAGAAAGATAATCAGAAAAATGGGAATAGAGGGAGCATTCCTCAACATAATAAAGGCCAT
>NW_028085934.1:0-712 GCF_014824575.4 Sturnira hondurensis
AATCCCCTGCTGGGTTCACACTAGTCAAAAAAAAAAAAAAAGGCTCAGGAAGCTACGATGTGGCCTTGAGCCTCATGTGCATCCCTGGGATTCATCTCTGTCCCCCAAGGGCACCCAGCGCTGGATGACCCAGGGCCCAAGTCTGCTGGGGAAGGGACAGGAGCATCTTCCCCAGTGCATCCTCACTGACTCTGGGCTCCAGGAAGTCGCTTAAGTGTACTCATCCTAGGGGGCACGTTCCAGCATCCCCATCAGGGCTGAGCTTTGAATTCATGTCCAATGCACACACCCCTGGGGCCACCTCAAATACGGGCTGTGTTTGTCTGTGTCCCTTGGACTCAAGTACACATCTGGTGCCTGATCAGGGCAGAGGCTGCTGAGCCTCATGGGCAAGTGAATGGTTGACCCGTGTTCCTGGCGGCACCCAGGGAGCTCCCCTCTGCACCTAAAGGGCCAAGACCACCCAGCTTTCTGTGCGATGCTACACTCTATGCAGCAGGTCCTGCAAGTGTGCACACACACTGACCACAGGTGAGCAGGGGAGGCTCTGGCATTGACCAAGTCCCATAGGACCCATGGGTGGTGTGTGGAGATTCTGTGATTTGGATCCAGGTCACAGGGGTGTGTCACAGGATAAGGCAGGTGGGGGCACTGACAGCTGAAGGAAGGCTTGTCCCCCCATCCTGACAGGCCCACTGCTCACCACGTCCAT
>NW_028085935.1:0-2383 GCF_014824575.4 Sturnira hondurensis
CTGAGTATAAAGGAGCCACGCTGAGATGGGTAAAAGGGGTGGACACAGGGAACAGGATGGCCCCACTCCCACGTGCGACAGGGGAGAACTGGGGGAGATGTCGCAGCTGCAGAGGTTCCCACAAAGAGTGAGGGGTCCCAGCCCCACACAGGGCTCCCCAGCTGGAGTGTCAGTGGAGGGAAGAGGAGCCCCACAGCATCCGACTGTGAAAACCAGTGGGGACTCCATCTCCCTGGGGGAGACGGAGGGCTGCTGGGGTCCCGGGCATCCTATTTTGTTCATTCATGCATTGATTTATTTAAATAGTAAAAATTTTTAAAGAAATTTAAAATTAAAAACAATTTTGTTACTCAATTATAGTTGTCCCCACTTCCCCCTATTACTCTCCCCTGTCCTAGATACCCCCACCTCCCACACTGAATCCCCCTGGGCCCCATTGTCCTTGTCCACGGGTCCTTTGCACATTTTCCTTGACTTGACCCTTCCTCCTCTTTGCCCCATTATCCCCTCCCCCCTCCCCTCTGGTCACTCTCAGTTTGTCCTTTATTTCTGTGACTCTGGTTCCATTTTGCTCCCTTGTTTGCTGTGTCCATTGGGTTCCACTTATAGGTGAGACCTTATGGTATTTGTCTTCCACCTCCTGGCTTATTTCACTCAGCATAATGCTCTCCAGATCCATCCATGCTGTCATGAACAGTAGGAGCTCCTTCCTTCTTTCTGCTGTGTAGTATTCCATCATGTAAATGTACCAGTTTTTTGATCCACTCATTTACTGATGGGCCCTTAGGCTGTTTCCAGCACTTGGCTATTGTAAATCGTGCTGCTGTGAACACTGGGTGCATAGGTTCCTTTGAATTGATGTTTCAGGATTCTTAGGGTATAATCCCAGCAGTGGAATTGCCAGGTCACAGGCAATTCAATCCTCATCTGAGGACAAGCTTTCAGAGGGAAAGGGAGAGAGAGGGAAAGTATCACTGATGTGAGAGAGAAACGTTGATTGGTTGCCTCTCATATGAGCCTCAACCGGACAGAACCGACCACCCAAGCAAGTGCCCTGACCTGGAGTCGGATCAACAACCTGTCACTTTGCAGGAAGCCACCCAACCCACTCAGCCACACTGGTCAGGCCCAGGTGTTCCTTTTAAAGGGCCAGTACAGAGGCACTCAGGCACTCACCCAAGGTTCCAGATGAGGGACAGTGGTTTGGGGGATACCAGGGACACACAGGGAGAAACTGAGCTGTGCGGCTCCAGGCCGAGGGCTGGAGGGACAGCTGCCCCTTTCCTGTGATGAGCCCTCCCCCCACATGGCCAAACACGAGTCTGCATTCGCCTGCTGACCACCACCTGTCCCACCCTTAACCTTAATGGTCTCCTTAAAGGCTCTGTGCCTAAATACAATCACAGTGGGGGCTGGTGCTTCAACATACAAATTTGGGGGGACAAAACTCTGTCCGTAACAGGGGTCCCCATGGTGTGTGCAGTTGCTCCCTACCAGCTGGTCTCCATTCCCTGAGCCCCTCAGGAAGCGTGGTGCTCAGTGCCTCCCCACGCTCTGGCCTCACCACGAAGAGCAGCTGATGGGAGGCACCTGGCCTCCAACTGCCTCTCCTGTCTTCTGGGCTGGGGCTGGGGTCGGTCTAGGTCACAGGGTCATGGGTAACCGATGCTCAGATTGCAGCTGTGACTCAGCTGTCATACACAGGGCTCTGGGGGACCCTCCACAGGCTCTCAGACCCCTTGTTTGTTTGGGCTGCTAAACAACACCATAGGCTGGCTATAAATAACAGAAATGTATCTCTCAGAGTTCTGGAGGCTGAAAGCCCGGGATCAAAGTGCCAGCACATTCAGGGTCTGGTGAGGGCCCACTTCCTGATTCACAGACGGCTGTGTCCTCTCACTGTGTCCTCTCACTGTGACCTCTCATGGTGGTCAGGGTGAGGGAGCTCTCTGGAATCTCCTTTATATGGGCTCCACCCTTCTGACCTAATCACCTTCCAAGGCCCCACCTCCAAACACCATCACATTGGGGGTTAGGTATCAGTGTGAACTCTGAGTACACAAACCCATAGTACCCTTCAGTCCATAGCACCCCCAGCGTCCTGGGTCAGTTGGGGCAGAAATGAAATTTAGGGCTGAGGCTTCAGGGTTCCTTCATTCGGGGACTGGGGGTAGCAGAGGGCAGGAGCTGGTGGATCCAGTCTGTGGATGTGCTGCGTGGGTGACCACAGAGGAAAGAGGGGAATCCCAGACCCCTCGAGGAGTGACCTACGGAGGGTGTAAGGACCGCCCCAGGGAAATGGCAGCCTGGGTCCCATTGCTGAGGTCCCCGTAGCCCACAGTGGGGTGCAGCTGACACCCACGTTCAGCACTGGGTCCTCAGG
>NW_028085936.1:0-1777 GCF_014824575.4 Sturnira hondurensis
GGTAGAAAATAGACAGGGGGGAGGGCAAGAATAGTAGGGGAAATATAGACTCTAAAGGACTTGAGACAAGTGGTCATAAAGAAAAGGGGGAGATGGTGGGGGAGGGGGTTTGCAGGGTGGAGGGGAATGAAGGGGGGAATAGAACAACTGTAATGGCATAATCAATAAAATATATATTTTTAAAAAGACTCATCAAATAAGAAAAGAGAAAAAAGGAAAATGTCAACTGACCACAAATAAAAAAATCATTAAAGAATTCTATAATCATATATATACCAACAAATTTGACAATCTAGTTAAAATGGATTTTCAAAACATAGAATCCCCCAAGGAACAAATAGAAACAGAGAATCTATAGACCAATTCTTACCAATGAAGTTGAGGCAGTAACCAAAACTCCCCAAAACCAAAATGCCAGGATAAGATGGCTTTATAGGTGAAGTCTACCAAATATTTTAATAGTAATTAATACACATTATTTTCAAACTATTTTAAAAATTACAGAATAACACTTCCAAACTCATGAGTCTGGTATTAACCTGAGTAACAAAACCAAACAGACACAACAAAAGAATAGGCTTACTGTCAATATTTCTAACAAACACAGATGCCACAATTCTTAACAGAATAATAGCAAACTGAATTCAACAGTAGGTTAAAAGAATGATACATTATAATCAAGTAGGAGTTATAGTGAAAATACACATCTGTTTCAACATCTTTTAAAAGATTATGATTTATCAACTCACAAAATCAAAAATTATAGTCATGTGATTATTGACAAGATGCACGAAAAGCATTTGGCAAAATTCAATATCAGTTTATGATTTTTAAAACACTCTCAACAGAAATCAATAAAATCAAAATCCCTTCACTTGTTAAAGGCTCTATATGACAAGCCCACAGCTATTATCATACTCAATTGTAGAAAAAAGAAAGTTTTCCCTTTAAGATGAGGAAAAAGAACAAATGCCCACTCTCTCCACTATCATTCAGCAGAGTACTAAAATTTCCATCTGCAGCACAAACATTTTAAAAGAAAATAAAAGGCATTCAAAAAAAGCAAAACTGACACTAATTGCAAATGACATCAGACTATGTATAGAAACCCAAGAGAATCCAACAGAACAAAAAATGAATAGAATTAATAAATTTACTGTGGTGTCAAAATGCAAACTTAATATACAGAAATGTGTCCCATTTATGTACACTAATAATAAAAATCTGAAAAAGGAATAAATAAAATCATCCTATTTATAACTGAATGGGAATAATTAAATGTCCAGGAATTAACAAAGTCAAAGAGGTGAAAGGCCTGTAATATCCAAAGTATGACTCTGAAGGAAAAAGTTGAGACAGACAGACATACAGAAAAGAAGGATAATATATGCTCATAAACCCTTACCCTTGGTAAGGGTAAATTGTTTACTGATGACCACACTTTCCAAACCAATTTAGATATATAATGCAATTTCTATCGAAATGCCAATTTTAGTCTTCTCAGAACTGGAACAAATAACTCTAAAGTTGATATGGAACCACAAAAGACCCCCCCCCCAGAGCCAAACCAGTCTTGAGAAAGATTATCTAAATTGGAGAGATTATAATCCCAGATTTTAAACCACACTACAAAACTATAATTTTCAAAACAGCATGGTATTGTCTCCTGAGGAAAAAACCCCACAAAGATTAATGGAAACAAATGGAAAGCCCAGAAATAAATTCTCACTTTTGTGGACAAGTAATGTATGACAAAGGAGGCAAAACTATACACTGG
>NW_028085937.1:0-694 GCF_014824575.4 Sturnira hondurensis
ATGCTTTCTTATCCATTCAGCAATTCTATGTCTTTTGATTGGAGCATTTAATTCATTTACATTTAAGGTTATTATTGATAGGTAGTTATTCATTGCCATTTTTGTACCAGAGTTCCTCTGTCTCTCTTTTTTCCTTCCTTTCCTTAAAGCAGTCCTTTTAGTATTTCTTGTAGAGGTGGTTTGGTGGAGGCATATTCTCTTAGACTTCTTTTTTCTTCGAAGCTCTTTATTTGGCCTTCTATCTTGATTCAGAGCCTTTCTGGGTAAAGTAGCCTTGGTTGTAGGCCTCTAGTTCTCATTGCTTGAAATATTTCCTGCCATTCTTTCTTGCTTGGAGTGTTTCCATGGAGAAGTCAGTAGCTAACCTTATTGGGGCTCCCCTGTATTTCAGTTCCTTTTTCTCCCTTGCTGCCTTTAAGATCCTCTCTTTGTCTTGGAATTTTGCCATTTTAATGATGATGTGTCTTGAAGTGGGCCTCTTTGTGTTCCTCTTGAATGGGACTCTCTGTGATTCCTGGATTCATGTAACCTTTTCTCTCATCAAATTAGAAAAATTTCCCATCATTACTCTTTCAAATAGGTTTTCTTTTTTCTCTTTTTTAAATTTTATTTATTTATCTTTTTAGAGGGGAAGGGAAGGTGAGAAGGAGAGAAGTATCAATGTATGGTTGCCTCTCGTGAGTCCCCAGCTGGG
>NW_028085938.1:0-1707 GCF_014824575.4 Sturnira hondurensis
TTGAGCATCTTTTCATGTGTCTCTGGATCCTCTGTATGTCCTCCTTGGAGAAATGTCTGTTCAAGGCCTTTGCCAATTTTTAAATTGGGTTTCTCATCTTCTTTGAGTGGAGTCATGTGAGTTCTTTGTATATTTTGGAGATTAAACCTTTGTCTGAGGTATCATTGGCAAATATGTTTTCCCAAGCTGTTGCTTCTCCTTTTTATCTTGATACTGTTTTCCTTAGCCATGCAGAAGCTTTTAATTTTGATGAGGTACCATTTGTTTATTCTTTCCTTTATGTCCCTTGCTCTAGGGGACATATCAGTAAAAATATTGCTCTGTGGAATATCTGAGATTTTCTTTCCATTGTTCTCCTCTAGGGCTTTAATGGTTTCACGGCTTGTATTTAAGTCTTTTATCCACTTTGAATTTATTTTGGTGTATGGTGTAAATTGGTATTTGAGTTTCATTTTTTTGCATGTAGCTGTCCATTTCTCCCAACACCATTTGTTGAAAAGGCTGTCTTTACTCCATTTTATGTCATTGCCCCCTTTGTCGAATATTAATTGACTGTAGAGATTTGGGTTTATTTCTGGTCTCTATGTTCTATTCCATTGGTCTATGTGACTGTTTTTATTCCAGTACAATGCTGTTTTGATTACAGTGGCCTTGTAATACAGTTTGATATCAGGTATTATGATCCCTCCTCCTTTGTTCTTCTTTCAAAAAATTGCAGCTGCTATTCGAGGTCTCTTATGGTTCCATATAAATGTTTGAAGTGTTTGTCCTATGTCTGTGAAATATGCCATTGGTACTTCAATAGGTATGGCATTGAATCTGTAAATTCCTTTGGGTAGTATGGACATTTTGATGATGTTAATTCTTCCAATCCATGAACATGGTATATGGTTCCATTTGTTTGTGTCTTCCTTGATTTCTTTCTTCAGTGTTGTGTAGTTTTCTGCATACAGGTCTTTTACCTCCTTGGTTAGGTTTATTCCCAGATATTTTATTTTTGTTTTTGCTACATCAAATGGGATTTTTTTTCTTGATTTCTACTTCTGCTGATTCATTTTTGATATACAAAAATGCCTTTGATTTCTGGATATTGAATTTGTAACCCGCTGTTTTGCCAAATTCGTTTATTAGTTTGAGCAGTTTTTTGGTAGAGGCTATAGGATTTTCCATGTACATTATCATGTCATCTGAAAACAGTGCCAGTTTTGTTTCTTCCTTTCCAATTTGGATGCATTTTCTTTTCTTTTCTTGTCTGATCACTGTAGATAGAACTTCTAATACTATATTGAATAGAAGTGGTGAAAGTGGGAAACATTGTCTTGTTCCTGATCTTAGTGAAAAGCTTTTAGTTTTTGCCCATTGAGTATGATGTTGGCTGTAGGTCTTTCATATATGGCCTTTATTATATTGAGGAATGCTCCCTCTATTCCCATTTTTCTTTTTTTTTCTTTTTTTAAAATATATTTTATTGATTATACCATTATAGTTGTTCTCTTCCCCCCTTCATTCCCCTCCACCCGCACACTGCCCCCCCACCATTCTCCCCCCTTAGTTTATAACCCTGTGTCTCAAGTTCTTTAGATTCTATATTTCCCCCACTATTCTTGTTCTCCCCCCTATCTATTTTCTACCTACTCTCTATGCTATTTTCTGTGCCTTCTCCCCCCTCCTCCTCCTCCCACTCCCCTGTTGCTAACCCTCCATGTG
>NW_028085939.1:0-611 GCF_014824575.4 Sturnira hondurensis
GAACGTTTTGTACAGCAAGTGGAATATTTACAATGTAATGATTTTTTAAATACAAAATTAACACATGGACATTTAAAGCATATTAACATCCAGGTCAGGTGTTGAGAGAAAAATGTAAAGTTATCTTGCATAAGCCAGTAATGTTTTAAGTGTAACAAATTTATCGATACGGTTCAAAATTAATAAAGCTACTGCTTTGTTATATTTTGATACATGTTTGCTCTAATTCTGAATGTTGGTATTAATATTCTTGAGTACTGAATATTATGCTTTAAGTATCAAAAATTTGAGATTTCTATTTTTTAAATAGATTTTAGAGAGAGAAAGGAAGGGGGGTGGAAAGAGAGATGTTGATCTATATTGTTCTATTTATTTATTCATTCACTGTTATTTCTCATGAGTCTTGACCAAGGATCAAACCCGTAACCATGACGTGTTGGTATAATGATCTAATCAACTGAGCTATCTATTCAAGGCTAAGATTTTAAAATAATTAATTTACCCAATGGCATTTTTAGAAAGTATAAATAACCTGCTGTGAAAAAAACCATACAAACCCTCTTTTAACCGTAAAATTAGACCTTCTCTTATTAATGGTCTCTGTCAAAAGA
>NW_028085940.1:0-727 GCF_014824575.4 Sturnira hondurensis
AGGGTACATGGAGCATTTATCATGTAGAACTGATATCTCTAGGAGGAACAGGACCGGCTCTTCAGCAGGTAAGCTTATTGTATTGATGAGTGGTAAGTACTGATGAGCAGCCCCCAGGCTGTTTACCGAGTTATGATCCACCAGTGGTTAATACTTCGCTGTGGTTCTCAACTGGAGTCTAATAAACTGAGGTTTTCTGAATTTTCCCAATAATGATGACACGTGTAAGCACAGGCCTGAATTCAGCCACTTCTCCTTTCTGTCAAACTCTGAACAATGTGCTTGATTTAGCCTCATGGAATTAGGGATAATTTTCTTTTTTTCCTTTTCAATTCCTGTTGGCATTCTACATATTATTTTATATGAGCTTCTAGTTTACAGCAAAGTGGTCAGACATTTACACAATGTGTGGTGTGATGTCCCTATTGACCCAGTACCCCCACCTGGTACCACACATGGTATTTACAATGTTATTGACTGTGCAGTACTTTACATCCTTGTGCTTAATCTGTAACTGCTGATTTTTTACTTCTTAATCCCTTTACCTTTTTCACCCAGGCTCTCAAACTTCCTCACCTCTAGAAATTCTTATTATGTTCTCAGGGTCTATGTGTCTGTTTCTGTTCTGCTTGCTTATTTAGTTTGTTCTTTAGCCTTCACATATCAGCAAGATGCTGGTGTACTTCTCTATATCTGTCACACTAATTTCACTCAGCATGATACTTTG
>NW_028085941.1:0-504 GCF_014824575.4 Sturnira hondurensis
TGCGGCCGCCGCAGCTGCCACCATAGCTGGGCCCACACATTCTGTCCCACTGTGCGGGGATGTGCAACTGTGGTCAGGCCTCAGACACTGGGTTCGCCTGCATGGTCTGTCTCACTGCTCACTCTGCCGGTTTATCTGTACTCGAATGTGTGACCCCAGTCAGTCTGCCCTGCACCTGCACCGGGTCCACACTGCTACCCCAGCTGCCTGTGTGCCTGGCTCAGGGGATCTTTCCTGCCCGACCCTGATCCGCTGCTGGCTCCGCCCCTCTTACCTTCCTGGTTGAATGGTTCATTGTTGTCGCACTTCCATATAATTCCGTTTTCTGTTCTTTGGCTGTGTCTTTGTTTACTAAACCTTTGCTGTATTCAAACTTGCTTGTGGGAGAAGGCACAGTGTTTCCACCTACACCTCCATCTTGGCGGAAGTCCTACTTTTTGGGTTTTGTTTTATTTTGTTTTAGTCCTTACCTGAGGATATTTTTATTGCTGTTAGTGAGAGAGA
>NW_028085942.1:0-742 GCF_014824575.4 Sturnira hondurensis
ATTTAGTGCAAGGTTAAAAAATATACCGCTCTGATTTGACTGTGGTGGATGCCGCTCTATCTGTGGAACTGCATCAACTTCTGCCTTTAATCTCATGCCCTTCTGGTCCCTCCTCCACACTGTCTGAGAGCAATCATCGAAAACAGTGTGGTGACTTCAGGGGGAGAGAGGGGTATAAGTGTGTTAAATGGTAATGGAAAAATACAGTATAAAAATTAAAGGAGTAAAAATAAAAGGTGAACTCGATGGTTTCACTCTTTTCCTTCCATTCATTGTTTCCCCACTATCTTTTTTTTTAATTAATTAATTTATTTTTTATTATTTTTTTTAGAGGGGAAGGGAAAGAGAGAGGTAGAGAAACATCAATGTATGGTTGCCTCTCATGTGTCCCCTGCTGGGAACTGGCCTGCCACCCAGGCATGTGCCCTGACTGGGAATCGAACCGCAATCCTCTGTTTGGCAGGCCTGCGCTCAATCCGCTGAGCTACACCAGCCAGGGCTGTTTCCCCACTATCTTGAAGATAAACCCAGATTACTTCCTATGTCATATGCTGTCTTCCAGAGTTAGTACCTGCCCGATCCTGTCTAGCTCTTGCATCTCTTACACAGTCCCTTTATTATAACAATTTCACACTGTTAATAGTTGTCTGAGAGGGCCATATGCTCTCTCACTGTTCTTTTTCTGTTTAAAATGTTCTTTCTCCAGCACCCACCAAATTCTCCCTGGCACTTCACACACATC
>NW_028085943.1:0-1486 GCF_014824575.4 Sturnira hondurensis
TTCTTGAGCTCACTGGATGTGGATGCAGTTTTAGTGGGAATTGAGGTCTGGACTGCAAGAAATCTCCTTCCAGTAAATCACATAAATACTCTCCTGTCACTATTTAGCATATGGAAGATATTCAGCTTTAATTACCGCTTACCCCATGATATTGCACATGTTTTTGTAAAGCATGCCTATGGTATCACTGTGGGCTTAGCCTATGTTGGAGGAGTATGTACCCCTCATGTTAATTGTGGAGTTGATAGTTTCATGAATGATAATGTGCATGATTTTGCATATACTGTGTCACATGAGATTGGTCATAATTTGGGTATGAAACATGATGAAGAAACCTGTAAATGTGAGCATCAGGTCTGCATAATGTATCCATCAAAAGTAGATGCAACTAGGTTCAGCAACTGCAGTTATGCTGACTTCAGTAACACCATTGCAAAACGAAAGTGTTTGTATGTTTCATCAAATACAGGGAACACCTTCACATTTACACACTGTGGAAACAGTGTGGTTGAAGAAGGAGAAGAGTGTGACTGTGGCACTTTACAGTTGTGTTTAAAGGATCCCTGTTGTCAATTAAGTTGCACCCTCAGACTGGGGGCTGCCTGTGCTTTTGGGCTTTGTTGCCAAGACTGCCAGATCCTGCCAACAGGCACAGTGTGTAGACAACAGGAAAACACATGTGATCTCCCAGAGTGGTGCAATGGGACGTCCAACCATTGTCCAGAAGACGTGTATGTGCAGGATGGGAACCCATGTGACGATGGCGGCTACTGCTATGAGAAGAGATGCAATAACCGTGAAGAACAGTGTAGAAACATTTTCGGCAAAGTGGCCAAGAGTGCCAATCAGAGTTGCTACACCAAAATGAACACCCGTGGTGACCGATTTGGGAACTGCGGTATCCACGGCTCTGAATATGTGCAGTGTAACATGTCCGATGTCCTGTGTGGGAGGGTTCAGTGTGAGGACGTGACAGAAATTCCCCTGCTGAGAGATCACTCTACTGTGCATTGGACTCGCTTCAATGGCGTCACCTGCTGGGGTACCGACTACCACTTGGGGATGGCCATTCCTGACATTGGTGATGTGAAAGATGGTACCGAGTGTGGTGCAGAGCACGTGTGCATCAAAAGGAAGTGCGTCCATCTGTCCCTCCTGGTAACTGGGTGTTCACCTGAGACCTGCAATATGAACGGGGTCTGCAACAACAGAAACAACTGCCACTGCAGCCGCGAGTGGGACCCTCCCACCTGCCAGCAAAAGGGTTATGGGGGAAGTATCGACAGTGGCCCACCCCCTGGGAGAGAACAGAAAAAAAAGCCACAAGGGAAGCATTACTTGCTACTATTTTGGTTTATTCCTTTTTTGCTATTATTATTATTGTTTATTATTTGGGTGGTTTATTTAAGAAGAGCTTCATGAAAACAAAAAGCAGAATGCTCCAATTTCACCTAAGGAAATAAAAATACAATTTTAAGAAATCCCA
>NW_028085944.1:0-1492 GCF_014824575.4 Sturnira hondurensis
TTTTTTTTTTTTAATTCCCACAAATGAGACAAAAAAACCCTGTAATTGTGAAAAGGCCAGAGTTGGACCCAAAATGGGGCATCCCAACAGCTGAGACAGAGAGACAAATTTTGCTTTACTATTACAGAGAACCTGCAAGATATTGCATATTTGTATTATTTTTTATTATTCTTACATCTTTTATTTGAATACTATTTTTGTATTCCTCTTCTTTCTGTTTAGTCTTTGCTTGGCTGGTTATATTGTATTGTTTAACAAGTTTCCCCGTTCTCTCTTCCACAGTGTATTGCTAATTTACTGTCCTTCACTTCACCTGTATTCCATTAGCACACTACTGAAGGTCTGAAACTCCCTATTCTTGGTATCTAGATCTCATAAATTCTGTCATATGATTGTTGCTCTAATATTATTGTAAATAATAGCTGTTCCATACTACTGTAAATACTACACAACACTCCTCCCAGATTTCAGCCCCCTTCACGGTTTCCTGAACTGTATTACTGTAGCAGTTAACTATATTCTCTCACACACTACACCTATTTACTATCCTTTACTCTCACCTTACCTCAGAATTTGACCTCCCACAACCTCACTGCGTTCTAGATCCAACTCACAATCCTTCCCTTCCCAACAAGAGTCTTATCTTCTTTCCATCCTTTCTAAAAAGTGGCTAGTTGGGTGGAACATAACGGTTGACACTATACATAGCCAAAGGATCTCCTGTCTCTTCCTTACCAGCAGCTACTGTAAGTAGCATAGAATACTCTCTTGCCATCTTAAACCATTTTGTCTTCCCCTCCAACTGATCACAAAAAAGAATAGGTGGCCACTGTAATCAAAGGCCCTGATACCAAGGCCACTGTAATGAAAACAGCCTGGTACTGGCATAAAAACAGGCACATAGACCAATGGAACAGAACAGAGAGCCCAGAAGTAAACCCAAGTCTCTACGGTTAATTAATATTTGACAAAGGGGGCAGTAACATAAAATGGAGTAAAAATAGCCTCTTCAACAAATGGTGTTGGGAGAACTGGACAGCCACATACAAAAAAATTGAAACTTGAGCACCAACTTACACCATACACCAAAATAAATTCAAGGTGGATAAAAGACTTAAATATAAGCCATAACACCGTTAAAGTCCTACAGGAGAGCATAGACAGGAAAATCTCAGATATTTCACACGGTAATATTTTTACTGATATGTCCCCTAGAGCAAGGGACATAAAGGAAAGAATAAACAAATGGGATCTCATCAAAATAAAAAGCTTCTACATGGCTAAAGAAAACAGTATCAAGATAAAAAGAGAACCAACTGTTTGGGAAAAATATTTGCCAATGATACCTCAGACAAAGGTTTAATCTCCAAAATATACAAAGAACTCCCACGACTCCATTCAAAGAAGACGAGCAACCCAATTAAAAAATGGGCAAAGGATTTGAACAGACACTTCTCCAAGGAGGACATACAGAGGATCCAGAGACACATGA
>NW_028085945.1:0-540 GCF_014824575.4 Sturnira hondurensis
CGGCCAGGGCCATTAATCCAAATTTAAACATTACCTCAAAGCTGGCTGACCATTATTGAGTCTGCTAGCATATCTCATTGAAAAAATGCACCCAAAAGAAAAAATGTAAGATTAAAAATTCCTCTTAGAGAGCCAGGGACACACTGGCTCTCTAAGAGGAATTTTCAGTCTTACACACCTGCCTGCTCCCCAGCAGCTCTATTCTCCCTTCTGGCCAGAGTTTCCTCCAGCTAAAATAAGGTCTCTGCCAGCTGTATGCGTCCCAGGTGTTCCCATACTCAGGGCTCCGATGTACGTGATCTGTCTTATTTTAGGCCCAAAGGTCACTTGCAGATGAGGCAAGAATTTCAAGCAAGGTTCAAATTTGCCATAACATCAGGGCCCAAGTACTGCAGATCCTCAAATGACTCTGTTTTATTGGAAGCCATCTCATTATAACATTGAGGAGATGCCGTAGGAACTTAACTCTTGTTTATATCAATTAACCTGTGGTAAAAATTGGTTTTGTCATGTGTCATTTTGCTTCAAGTTGCAGAACCT
>NW_028085946.1:0-738 GCF_014824575.4 Sturnira hondurensis
GAAAAGAATGTGTATTTAGCTTCTTTGGAATGGAGGGCTCTATATATATCAGTCAGGTCCATTTCATCTAGGGTGTTGTTTAGTGCAGCTATATCTTTGCTGATATTTTGTGTGGAAGATCTGTCCATTTTTGACAGTGGGGTGTTAAAATCCCCTAGTATAATCGTGTTGCTGTCAATATCTTTCTTGAAGTCTTCTATGATTGTTCTTATAAATTTCAGTGCCCCTATGTTGGGTGCATATATATTTACGATGTTAATGTCTTCTTGGTGGATTCTTCCCTTGAGTATTATGAAGCGACCTTCTGAGTCTCTCTTTATGGCCCTTTTTTTGAAGTCTATTTTGTCTGATATTAGAATTGCTACCCCAGCTTTTTTTTTTTCTTGACCATTTGCTTGGAAAATTTGTTTCCAGCCTTTCACTTTTATTCTGTGATGGTCTTTTGTCCTGAGGTGGGTCTCTTGTAGGCAGCATATGTGTGGGTCATGCTTTCTTATCCATTCAGCTATTCTATGTTTTGATTGGAGCATTTAATCCATTTATATTTAAGGTTATTATTGGTAGGTACTTATTCATTGCCATTTTTGTACCAGAGTTCCTCTCTGTCTCTCTCTTTTCCTTGCTTTCCTTAAAGCAATCCTTTTAGTATTTCTTGTAGAGCTGGTTTGATGGAGGCATATTTTTTTAGACTTCTTTTGTTTTGGAAGCTCTTTATTCGGCCTTCTATCTTGATTGAGA
>NW_028085947.1:0-834 GCF_014824575.4 Sturnira hondurensis
CATGAACTGGGGACGCCTAAGGGTTTCTAACTGTGCCATGCACTGTGGCATCTTCTAAGGGATTCTGGAAAAGGGCATTAGGGTAAAACTGAGGATGTCTGAGTAGATTATGAACCGCAGATGCTGGCCGTGGCAATGATGATGGTGTACTCCGCTGTTGGCTCCATAGTTGTGACAGATGGACCCTCCCAGTGTCAGATATCAGTCGTAGGGGAGCCTCCAGTGTGGGGCCTGGGACCTCGGGACATTCTCGGCTCTTCCCTGTGACCTTAATACTGGCCTGAGATTGCAGGCGTATCATGGACACACACATGCTCTCCACCTCCTATGGGCTGCGTGGCGTCGATCACATTACTGAAAGCGTGTGGGTGTCACTTTCTCGTTTTGCAAAGTGACATGATAAACCCAGGTCTGCCGTGGAGGGTTCCGTGTGTATCACAGCACCCAGCACACAGTAGGTGTGACAAATCTCTGCTCTTTCCCCTCCTTCCCCACCTGTGACGCATTTCGAAAGACACCTGCTTCCTTTTTTGGGAGGAGCAGTTTTTCTCATTATTCTAAAGAAAATCCATTATCTCAACAAGCATATTTAATATTGTGGACTAATTTAGAAAGGACTTTTGGAGACTCCTGGCTCGTCACACTAAGCACAGTGGCTGCAGGGACCGCAGGCCGCCTGTCCCTATCCCGTGGGGACTTCCCTGTGGTATAACAGACACTGTGCACTGGAGAACTCGTGCGAGGATGTTTCCAATGAGGTCATCAGCAGTAAGCCTGTGATCGAGTCCCTTTTCTGGGGACGGAACAGCCACATTAATGACCTACTCGGAATGG
>NW_028085948.1:0-2894 GCF_014824575.4 Sturnira hondurensis
CCAGTATTTAAGCTACATACATAGTGGAATGTTGAACCTCCCTTCTTCACTAATGATACTCTGTGGACTGGAGGAGTGTGGATGCCCCCTGATGACCCACTAGAAGAAAACAAACACTGGATACTAGTGCCAAAAAATACTGTTTATCTTGCTGAGCACTTACCAGTTTGTTTTCCTGTCCTTCTTAATACTTTGTGCTTTCCTTTAGGAGAAATGCAGTGATTACTATCAGCTTTCCATGGTAGCCATGGTTGGCCTGCATACCCATGAGTGAGTTTACCATACTTTCAATCCCCCTCTGGTTCCTCCTTGTACCTTAGACACTAGCCATAAGGACTCAGTCCTATGGTCTTAATGCCAAGGACCAATGTCACTATTACTTTTCCCCAAAACTCATTTTGTAGTAGAGAATTGGGGAGCTAACTGAAGAATATTAGCTACGCCTGACACAACAATAATTTCAGCTCAGCCGCAACAACTGTATACTAATATGAGATGGAAGGGGCTCAACACTGGGGAACCTAGCATCAGAATTGTTTCTCCTAACTCCACTAGCTCATGGCATTTTAACTCTTGGAAAATGGGCTTGCCCGTTATTACTAGGAAACATCTGTATGTAAAAATCCGTTGTGACCCTAAACGTGTTCTGGAATGTTTCTACCCGATTGACCCTCCAGAACAAGATTGGGTCATGGTTTGTACCTCTTACCCCTACCTGTTTTTAGCAACCCCAGGGACAGCCCAGGTCTTTTATAATGAACTGGCAAAAATTTATTCTCTGCATATCCCTGCAGGCTCTATATATGCTAGCTGCCTTACCCACCTCAATATTACTCATATAGGTCTCACTATGATTTATATAGTTAGAAGACAAAGTCAAGTGTGGGTGCCAGTTGATGCCAGCGAATGGGAGGATCCCAATGGCATAGCAGTGCTTAACACTGCACCGTCCTACTTACAAGTCTGATGGTTTTTCGGCACCCTAATTGCATTCATTGTCTCTGCTAAAGTTGTTGCACCTACTGCTGCCATGGCAACCACTGCTCTCATTGACTCAGTTCAAAGTACTCATACGGTTGATATTCTCTTAACCAGTACTACTTTAGAAATGCTTCAACAGACCCCAATTGATCATAGATTCTTACTCGCCTTTCTGTGGTTGAATCAGCACTCGANCAGCTGGCCTGTGATCCTGGATTCTCCAAGCTGTGCATCACCCTACTTCAGTGGAACTCCAGCCAGCGCTCCTGGAGAAGTATTCAACATCACCTAAAAGGGTTTTTTTTTTTCCTACCAATGTAAAGGGACAAGTTGATAAATCGCAGCTAGAGCTGAATCAGCAGTTACAGGACATTCAACACTTGACCAAGCAGAAGGTTTATCAAACCTCCTGTGGTAATCTCAGTGGCTAAACCCACAAAATTGGTTTGATAGACTTAACCTGCGAGTGTGGGTCTTTGGAGCTGCTGGTTGCTTACTGATTCTAATAATGCTCTGTGTACTTTGATGCATTTGCAAATTATTTTCTCAGAGTCATATAAGAGACCAGTAGGTAGCAAGCTTAGTGGGATCCACCACTGTAGCAGTCCTAAAACAAGGGTGGAATTATAGGGAACTGATCAGCATGGCAGTGGCAAATGTAGCTCAGCCATGATTGGAAAACCAGCAGGTGCTAGGCAGCACAAGGAGCCAGGCCCACAGATCAGATTTCCCATGGGAAACCAGGCCTGCATTGTAGTTAGACTGCTTTGAGGTTTGCTTTTGCTAAAATTCCCACATCCGGGATTGAAGTAGCAACTGTTTACTGCATGTCTTAAAGTAACTTCCTAAAGTCTGTGGTAATCCACCCAAGGACAGTGTGTAACCAGATCAATCTCTTTTATCACTCCCTTGCATTTGCAACAGTTTTTCTTTGTTATCTGTAAGAAGTAATCAGCAACATACTTTCCTTTGTTATCTGTAAAAGGTAATCACCTAAAGCAAACCTGAGCGTAATGAATGAGAACTTTCTCCAATGTATGTTACTAGAAAGCAATAAAATCCTATCCAGGCAAGGGTTGGGGTGTTCTCTCACTAAGATGGTGGCCATGCCATCCCTTTTTCTCCACAAGACTTCTGCAGTCCATGTGAATTTGTTCGTGGTATCCAAACACGTCTGACACCACTGGTCAGAGGTGGCATCACAAAACCTATGGGACACAGAAAAGACAGTCCCTAGAAGGAAGTTCATACTGATACAAGCCTACCTCAAGAACAACCTAAATCTACATCTATAAGAACTACAGGAACAAGGACAAAGACAGCCCAAAGCAAATAGAAGGAAAGAAATAACCAAGATCAGATCAGAATTGAATGAAAGAAAAACTAAAAGAACAATTCTAAGGATCAATAATCCAGGAGCTGGTTCTTTGAAAAGATAAACAAAATTGACAAGCCTTGAAGCAGACTCACAAAAGAGAGAGGGGGAGGGGAGAGAGAGAGAGAGAGAGAGGAATCAAATAAACAAAATAAAAAATGAAAGAGGAGAGATTACAACTGATAGCACATAAATGCAAAGAATGGTAAAAAATTACTACGAAGAACTATATACTAAGACATTTGAAAGTCTAGGGGAAGTGGATACATTTATAGAAAAATAATCTTCAAAAACTGAATGAAGAAGAAACAGAAAGCATGAACAGACCATTAACAGCTGATGAAACTGAAGCAGTAATTAAAAACCTTTCATCAGAAAAAAGCCCTGGACTGCATGGTTTCACAGAAGAATTTTACAAAACACTTAAGGAAGAGCAAACTCCTATCCTTCAGAGACTATTCCAAAAAATAGAACAAGATGTAAGACTTCCAAACTCTTTTTATGAAGCCAGCATCATCCTAAACCCAAAACCAGATAA
>NW_028085949.1:0-1681 GCF_014824575.4 Sturnira hondurensis
AATGTTAAGCCAATTTTTTATCAGGAGTAAGATTCTTTCTATCGTATTTGATGCTAATATTTTGTTTAAAATTTTTGTATTTATGATTACAAAGGAGAAGAGTCTGTTGTTTTTTTAGTAGCCTTGCCAGTTTTGATATGCAGATTATTGTACATTCAAAAATGTTTCTTTTTCCTAATTTCTGAGATAATTTGGGTAAACTATTTTCCTTAAAATTGTAGAAAATTTACTATTGAAATTATCTGGATCTCATGCTCTCTTTGCAAGGAAATTTATAACAATGGATTCATTTTTTAAATAGATTTATAATTATTAAATTATCTGCTTCTCTTTGCGTCAACATTGGTAATTTGCTTTTCCAAGGAATTTGTTCATTTCAAATACTGCTGTCAAATTTGTTGTTGGAAAGTTTTTAAATTATAGTTCATCCTTAATTTTTTATTATATATAGGATTTGCCTTGTGTATTTTTTTATCACTGTTGTTGGTAATTTATGTTTTCCCCCTTTTTTGAAGGGGTATTCTTTCTAGGAAGTTATTTAATTAATCTTTTCTAAGAACGAACTCATGACTGTTGATTTTTCTCTACTGTAGTCATTTCCTCTATTTCCTTATATCTGCATTTCTAATTTTATTTTCTTTTCTTCTACTTTATTTGAGTTTGATTGGCTCTTCATTTACTAGCTTCTTAAGGTAAAATATTAAGTCATTGACTTAGACCTTAATTTAAAATTATGAATGGTTATGACTTTAGCTGCATTCCACTAATCCTGATATTTTCTAATTCAAATTTTTGTCTAATTATCTAATTTCTTCTTTATTTTCTTTTTAAACCATGAGTTAGGAGTCATAATAACAATGAGTTATTTAGGAGTGTGTATTTATGAATGTTTGCATCTTTTCTAGGAATACTGTTGTTAGTCATTTCTAATTTAATTCTGTTGTGGTAAGAAAACTTAGTCTGAAGTATTTCAGTTTTCTTGACATTTACTGAGAATTTTTTCTTGGCTCATTATATACTTTGATAAACATCTACTGTACACTGAAATAGATCTATATGTTCCACTTGTTGGGTTAAATGTTTATTAATATCAACTAAGTAATATGGTTGATAGTATTATTCAAATATCCTTCATCCTGTTTGATTTTTTAACTACTTGTTCTACCAATTACTGACAGAATGGTCTTAGAGCTTCCAACTATGAAACTGTGCTTGCCTCTTTTTTTTCCTTTGGTTTTATGTGTTTTTCTTTTATGTATTTTGAAGTTCTGTTTCTTTTATGTATTTTGAAGTTCTGGTGCATATGCATTTGTGATTTTTTTTTATGTCCTCTCTCTGCCATAAAATCTTCTTTTTATCTCTGATAATACTCTTCAAGCCTACTTTTGGAATTAATATAGTCATGGCAATTTTCTTTTTTCTTTAAGATTTTATTTATTTATTTAGAGAGAGAGGAAGGGAGGGAGAAAGAGAGGGAGAGAAACATCAATGTGTGGTTGCTTCTCATGTGGCCCCCACTGGAGGCCTGGTCCACAATGCAGGCATGTGTCCTGACTTGGAATTTTTTAAATTTATTTTCATTTATTTTTAATTTTTTTTAATTTAATTCTTATTCAAGTACAGTTTTCTGTTTTATATTCCCAGCCCTGCCCCCCCGTGCTCCCCACCTCCCTCCCATTTC
>NW_028085950.1:0-10864 GCF_014824575.4 Sturnira hondurensis
ATGGCAGTGGTATTTACAAAACCATTAGAAAATGTCTAAATATCAGCACTGTCCAATTACCTTGTGACTGGTTTTCAGGTTAAGGGTAAAGGGAGCAATGAGTGCATTTCATGTGACGTTTCTTGGAACTGGCTTTGTAGCATAATAAAGTCAGGCTTTGACAAGTTGCAGGCGTGCTTGAAAATCTTTTGTAGTTTGATTTGTCTCTTTCAGCTTCCTTAAACGGTGATAAAATTAAGGTTTATTCAGTATTCTCTACCATGGTGTGAAATATAAAATAAAATACATAAAGAAAATGAAAGTGTCACCGTTTTGTGCATGTGGCTTTAGGGACACGCCCTGGGGCTCTTTTTCTTTCTTTTTTTTTTTTGGTCTGGATGTCTTTTACTATTTTAGTTTCCTCATATGGGTACAAACACTGGTACATTTCCAGTTTATGTTTCTAACATGCATATTTCTGGGTGAAAATTTCTTTCTTAAGTTTCAGCATGTAGTGTTTTAAGCGTATTTCAGTTAAAGTTATGTTGTATCTCAAAGGGTGGTTCATTTTGAAGATTATTTAGGTGTCTGTTTCATGAATACCAGACAACAGAACTTTCTGGTCACCCACTTTCAGTGAATTCTAGCTTAAGTGCTATGAAAGCAAAAAACACACTGTGTATGATTTCAATGCTGCAATGCTGGTTGAAGCCTGCTTTAACACCAGGTTGGCCAAAAAGTCACTTTGGTCCCTCACCACCCCCGCCTTCACTCTCCCACCATGTGGAGTCTGGTTCACGTATTTGTCTTTAACTTTATTTGAAACCCTTTGGTTACATTGTATCATGACAGATATCCTATCAGCATGCATTAAAAAAAACTCATCAAAAGTGTTGGGTGTGTGGCCATTTTCATATTGAAGATGGATGAGTAGAAGTAATATTTTCAGTATATTACACTGTGGCATATCAAGAGGGTTAAATGCCAGTTCAATGGAATACCAGATTTATGCCATGTAGGAGAAGGTGGTATGATGGCTTGAACATGTCAGAAGTGGTTTGCAAAGTTTCTTGTTGGAGATTTCTTGTGTGAGGGTTCCCCACACGTCAGATGGACCAGTCACAGCTGATACCCATCCAGTCCAGATGTTTATGAAGGAGAGACCACATTATGCCATGTGGGAGATAGGCGACATACTCAAAAACCCCTAAGCAAGTGTCAAAAATTGTTTCCACCAGTATGGTTACATTAATTGTTTGGATGTTTGGGTTCACAGAAGTTAAGGGGGGAGAGGAAGGATCCCTGCCTGACCACATTGCCACTTCACATTGTCAGCTCGTATGTGAGAAAAATGTTATGTTTCCAAGTCATTGTGGACAGGGGGATGAGTGATTGATATTTGACACTAATGTGGAACGGGAGAGATGGTGGGAACACGAAGGGAGTGCCCTTCATCAGGGCCAGCAACCACTCTGACGTGTGGTCTGCACCCAAAGAAGGTGATGCTGTGGATATGGTGGGATCACTAGGGAGTCCTGTACTAGGAGCTCCTCACCTGAAAACAGGCAGTTACTTCCAAAGTGCTGCTCCGCATTGGACCAGTGGAACTCACTGCCCTAGGGAAAGAGTCCTGAATTTGTCAGCAGAAGATGTGTATGGAAAAGGCGAGAGAACACGTTTCTCTTTGGTGACCAGGGGCAGACGGTTCCAGCCTGGCGGGGCAGTCCTGATACGTCCACAGTACATATAAGACGTTGTATCCTCAGACTGCCAGGTATTTCAGCAGCCTTTCCTAAATTCTCTTAGTGGATTTCTGGTCTGTGGAAGACTGCAAAAGGCACCTGGAAGAGTTCTGTGCTCCGAAAGATAACAATGTTGTGGGCAGATGCAATGGTGAAGTGGGCCAAGTGATAGCAGAGGACAATGGAAGTAAATGACGAAACCGCGGACCACTCACATTGTTGAGGACAATGAAAAAGTGTGCCTGTCATTACATCTTACTGGAAAACGTGAAGGAACCTTGCAGCCAAACCCATAGTAGTGTGTGTTCCAAGTGAAGGCGGTCTTTGCTGCCATCTCCTGGCCATTTTGGGGAATGACATGTTAGTGCAGGTCAGCAGAAAAAGTGGTTGATTCCAGTGAAATATCAATGACTTTTGGTGGTAGTGGTATTTACAAGTGCATTCGAAAACATCTAAATGTCAGGACTATACAGTTACCTTGTGACTAGTCTCCAGAGTAATGACCAAGGGAGGAATTAGTGTTTTTTTCTTTTAAAAATTTATTTATTTATTTATTTTTAGAGGGGAAGGGAAGGAGAGAAGGAGAGAAATATCAATGTATGGCTGCCTCTCATGAGTCCTCTGCTGGGAACTGGCCTGCAACCCAGGCATGTGCCCTGACTGGGAATAGAACCGCGATTGTGTGGTTCGCAGGCTTGCGCTCAATCCACTGAGCTACACCAGCCAGGGTGGCATAAGTGTTTTATGGGACGTTTCTTGCAAGTGGCTTTGTAGCATAATACAGGCAGGTGTCTACAAGTGCCAAGCGTGCTGGAAAGTTCCTTGTAATTTGCTTTGTCTGTTGCAGCTTCCTACAACAAGGTGGAGGTAAAATTTATATATAATGCTACTACAATAGTTTTAAAAAAGCAAAATAAAATACTAGTGCCATTGTTGTATGTACGTACCCTTTGAGAGATATCTGTGGGCTCGTTTCTTCCCTTTCCCTGGACTTCATCTACTACTTCAGGTTCCTGGTACTGGTGCAAAACATGTGTATTTCCAGCTTCTGTTTCTAAGCTGTGCATTCAAGGGTGAAGATTTCTTTCTCAAGTTTTGTTATGGAACATCTTTACCATCACTCAGGTCCAGTTATTTTGTAATTCCAATGGCAGTTTATTTCAACGATTCTGTAGAAATGTATTTCAGATTTCCCAAACAACAGAACTTTCTGGTCATCTATTGTCAGTGAATGCTGCTTCAGTGCTATGAGGGCAAAAACATTTTGTATAGGATTTTGAGGCTGCGATGCTGGTTGAACCTTGTTTTAAATGGGGCTGGTAACAATGTCAGTTCAGCCCCCCACCCTCTCCCACCACCATACCCCACCTCATCACCTGGCTCTGGTCTTACATACTTGCCTTTACATCATTCTAAACCATTTTGTTAGAATCTATAGTGACAGCTGTCATACCAGCTTGCATTAAAGAAATCTCATCACAAGTGGAGAATGTGTCTGTGGCCATTTTCACTCTGAAGATGGAAGAACATAAGCAACAAGTGCAAGTGTAAGGCAAAGAAAGATTTTTTTCTTGTGTATGGAGACATTGCTGTGAGTGATGGAACATGTCACAAGTGTATTTTCAAGTTTCATTCTGGAGATTTCTGGGGTAGAGTTGCCCCACGGGTCCGACAGACCAGTTGCAGTGGAGAGCCATCCAGGGCAGATGTTTACTGAAGACCATGGTATGGCTCCCTGGAGACAGGCAACATACTCAAAGTATCTTAATCAAGCTTTGAAAATAATTAGCACCTGCACAGTTAGGTTAGTCACCCTGATGTTTGGATTCCACAGAAATTAGGTGAGTACAAGGAGGGACCTATCTTGAACACATATCCTCCTGTAGTTCTCTACTGAAACATAAGGAAAACATTTTGTTTCCAGAATAAATTGTGAGGGATAATGAATGGTTTATGTGTTAGAATAATGTGGAATGGGAGAGACTGAGAGTCAGCAGAGGAACCCACACCAGGCCCCTCCAAAGGGTGGTCTTCATCCGAGAGAGGTGATGTTGCCCTTGTGGTGGTTCTGGAGGGGGTCCTGCAGAAGGAGTTCCTTGTAGAAAGCCAGCAGGTTCCTTGCAACAAGCACTGCTCCCTGTCAGACCAACTGAAAGCACCGCCTGAGGGAATGAGTGTGGAATTTGTCAGCAGAAGACACGTAAGCTTCATGGTAAGGTGAGAATGCATGTTTCTCTTTGGTGACCAGTGGAAAAATGGTCCAGCCTGGCTGGGCAGTCCTGATTCACCCACGGTGCTCAAAAGACCTTGCACCTTCCAATGGCCAGTTACTTTGGTCCGTCTGAATTTCTCTTATTGGAGAGAAATTTCCATTCCCTGGAAGATTGCAGAAGCCACCTGGAAGAGCTCTCTACTCCAAAAGATGACAAAGTTGTGGGACCATGGAATGGTGAAATTACCGGAAAGGTGGCAGAAGGCAGTGGAATAAAATGGTGATGATCTTGTGCAGTCACCATGTTTGAGGGAAAATGAAAAGTGTGCCTGTCATCGCATCTCACAGTAAAACGTGAAGGAACCTTTCAGCCATGCCATTTGTGGGACATGCATTCCAAGTGTCGGTCTCTGCTGTCATCTTGTGGCTATTTTTGGGAATGACACCTTAGTGCAGGTCAGCAGGAAAAGTGTTTAATTGTAGTGGAATATCAATGGCTTTTGAGAGCAGTGGTATTTACAAGTGCATTCCAAAGCCTCTAAATGTCAGCACGGTACAGTTACCTCATGAGTGGTGTTCAGGTTAATTTGCTTTGTTGCAGCTTTCTTAAATAAGAGGAGAATAAAATTTATTGAAAATCCTCCATCCAGAAATTGAATACAATACAATACAATACAATACAATACAATAAAATAAAACAGAATAAAATAAAATAACATCACTATCATTTCATGTGCATGCCTTTCTGGACACATCTAGACACATGTTCTTTCTAGTGTGTCTTGGCTTCATATACTGTTTTCAGTTCCTAAAATGGGTGCAACTCTTGTACAATTGGAGGTTTTGTGACTAACCCATGTGTTCAAAGGTGCAGATTTTGTTCTTAAGTTTCGCTGTGTAGTATCTTTAGCATCATTCAGTTCAAAGTATTTTGTAACTCACATGGTGGTTTATTTTGGAAGGTCTGTAGGAGTGTATTTCACAAGTACCAAGCAGAACTTTAGATTCACCTATTTTCAGTGAATTCTATCTTAAGTTTTGTGACAGCAAAAACATACTGTAAATGCTTTTAATGGTGTGATTCTGGTTAAAGCTTCATTTATACCAGGTTGGCCCAAAAGTCAGTGCAGCCTCCACCACTCTCACTGCCCCACCCCATCCTGTGACTCTGGTTCATGAACTTGTCTAACTTCATGTGAAAGTGTTGGGTAAGACTGTGTTGTGACAGATGTCAAACCAACATGCACTTGAAGAAAAAAACTCATCAAAACCAGTGTGATTTTTGTGCCCTTTTTCATACTGAAGATGGATGAACACAAGGAACGCTTTTGGGACATTACACTGTCATTTCAAGAAAAGTGAAAACACAACTGGAATGCCAAAATAAAGATTGGTAGTGTATGGAGAAGGCTCTGTAGGTGATGAAATGTGTCAGAAGTAGTTTGTGAAGTGTGATGCCCAAGATTTGTCACAGAAAGTTGCCCCTCGGGTCTGGCAGACTGTTTGCAGTTCAGAGCCATCGAGTCCAGATGTTAACTGAGGACAGACCATGTTATGCCATGTGTGAGACGGGTTACATATTTAAAGTATCCAAATTGAGCATTCAAAATTATTGAGTTCCACAGAAATTAATCAGGATGGGGGAGAGGCACGTAACTTTCTTGACCTCATTTGTACTTGCGGTTCTCTACGGAAACATAAAGAAATCGTTCTGCTTGCAAGCAAATTGTGAGGGGGGTATGAATTGTTGAAATTGGAGAATAAGGTGGAACAGGAGAGATTGTAGGCAAATGAAGGAACCACCACCAGCATCCCCCCACACAGGGCGGTCTTCATCCAAAGGAGGTGATGTTGTCTGTGTGGTGATACCAGAGGGCGTCCTGTAGGGGGAGCTCCTTGGGGAAATTCACAACACGTGATGCCCCATCAGACCAACTAACTGCAAGCACTGCTTGTGGGAAAGAGACGAAGCCGAAGATGGGAAAGGTTCAGGATGAGATGGGAGCGCACGTTTCTCTTTGGTGCCCAGGGAAAAGGGGCTTCAGCCCGGCCGTGCAGTCATGATTCATGCGTAGTACTCACCAGACTTTGCACCTTCACATGCCCGTTTAATTCGGTATTCCGAATTTCTCTTAGTGGAGAGACATTTCTGTTTCCTGGAAGACTGTTGAAGGCACCTGGAAGGGCTCTGTGCTCCTAAAGGTAACCGTGCTGTGGGACGATGGAATTGGAAGTTGCCCGAAAGGTGGCAGAGGGCAGTGGAACTGAGTGGCTATGACGTTGTTCAGTCACATTTTGGGATGGAAAATGAAAAGTGTGCCAGTCATTGCATCTTACAGTAAAAAGTGAAGGACCTTTCAGCCAAGTCATTAGTGGAATATGCATCGTCTCTGTCTGTCACTGCTGCCACCTCGTGGCCATTTTGGGGATGACACCTTAGTGCAGGTCAGCTGGAAAAGGGATTGATTCCAGGGGGAATATCATTGACTTTTCATAGCAGTGCAATTTAGAAGCGCAGTTTGAAGACCTCTAAATGTCAGGACTGTGCAGTCACTTTGTGACTGGTCTCCAGATATCGGCCAAGGGAGCTATAAGCGAGTTTTATGTGATGTTTTTTGGAACTGGCTCTGTAGTGTAATAGAGGCAGGTTTTTACAAGTGGCAAGTTTGCTTGAAAGTCGTTTGTAATTTGCTTTTTCCCTTGTAGCTTCCTTAGGTAATATGGAGGTGAACTTTGTTAGAAATTCTACATCAAGAGGTAAAAAAAGTAAAGTAAAATACAAGTGCTCTCATTTCATGTCCGTGCCCCTCAGGACATGTCTATGGGCTCTTTTCCTCCAGTTTGCCTGGACCTCACTTATTATTTTAAGTTCCTCGTATGGATGCAAAACTTGTGCATTTTCCAGCTTGTGTTCCTAAGCTGTGCATTCAAGGGTGAAGATTTCTTTCTCAAGGTTTGGTATGGAACATCTTTACTGTCAGTCATGTTTACTTATTTTGTTATTTTTTTATTGATTTTTATTTATTTTTAAAGGTTTTTATTGATGATGCTATTACAATTTCCTCAATTCCCCCCTTGATCCCCTCTCTGCCCTGCACCCCAGCCCTCCAGCTTCCCCTCTTAGTTCATGTCTGTGGGTTGTACATATAAGTTCTTTGATTTCCCTGTTTCCTATCCCATTTTTATCTCTCTCTCCATCTATTTTATGCCTACCAGTTAAGCCTTTTCTTCCCTCTACCTTTCCCCCCTATTCCTCCCTCTCCCCTCACTGAAATCCCTCTGTTCAATGGAGAAATGTGATGTCCATTTCTCTGATTCTGTTCCTGTTCTATTGTTGGCTTAGTTTTTGTTTTCTTTTTGGTTTTGTTTTTCTTTTCTTTTTGGTTCATTTGTCAATGGTTGTGAGTTTGTTGTCATTTTACAGTTCATAGTGTTTGATCTTCTTCAATTTCTTAGATAAGTCCCTTTAACATTTTATATAATGAGAGCTTAGTGATGATGAACTTTTTTAACTTGACCTTATTTGGGAAGTACTTTACCTGCCTTTCCATTCTGAATGATAGCTTTGCTGGATAGAGTCACCTTGGATGTGGGTCCTTTCCTTTCATGGCTTGGAATACATCTTTCCAACCCTTTCTTGTCTGCAAGGTTTCTTTTGAGAAATCAGCTGATAGCCTTATGGGAAATTTTTTGTAGGTAACTCACCTTTCCTCTTGCTGCTTTAAAGGCTCTCTCTTTATCTTTAACCTTGGGTAACTTCAGGATGATGTGCCTTGGTGTGTTCTTCTTTGGGAGTCTCTGGGCTTCCTGGAAGTCTATTTGCTTCACCAGATTGGGGAAGTTGTCCTTCATTATTTGTTGAAATATATTTTCAATTTCTAGCTCTTGTTCTTATCTTTCTGGCACCCCTATAATTGGGGTATTGGAACATTTGAAGTTGTCCCAGAGCTTCCTAAGCTTCTTCTCATTTTTTTTGCATTCTTCTTTCTTCATTGTGTTGTGGTTGGATGTTTATTTCTTCCTTTTGTTCCTTTGAGCTGAGTCCTGATTTCCTTTCTCTCACTGTTGGTTTCCCGAATATCTTGCTTTATTTCACTTTGGGTAGTCTTCATTTGTTCTTTCACTTTGTGACCAAGCTCAGTCAGTTCTGTGAGCATTTGGGTTACCAAGGCTTTGAACTCTCCAATAGATGAGTTGACTGTCTCACCACTTAGCTCCTTTTCTGGAGTTTTGCTCTGTTCTTTCATTTGGGCCATATTTCTTTGTTTTGGCACACCGGTCAGGTTGGTCTGGTTGACTGTTTCCTTAATTCTTTGGTTGTCAGCGTGCCACACAGTTTGATTTTCTGGCAGTTCTGGTTGTTTATTATTGTAGATTGGTTGTTATCCTCCTTTTGGTTGTGTGAGGAAGTGGAGATTTTCTAGCTACGCCTCCATCTTGGCCAGAACCTCAAAGAATCTGATTTTTTTAAAAAAACTTGCTCCATAGTATAATATGGTCAATAAAAACAAACAAAAACAAGATAATTCCAAGCTTGGCTGTCTTCTGCTATCTCTTGTTCATGTTGGAAATAACGCTTTAGTGCTGGTCAACAAGAAAAGCGCTTGATTCTGGTGGAATGCCAATGACTGTTGAATGCAATGGTATTTAGAAGTGTATTAAAAAATGTCTAAATGTAAGGACTGCCCAGTTGCCTTGTGACTGGTTCCCAGATTAGGGCAAAGGAGTCAATAAATGTGTCTTATGTGCCATTTGTTGGAACTAGCTTTATAGTGTAATAGAGTTCGGTTTTTAGAAGATCCAAGTGTGACAAGCACATTTGTAATGTGGTTTGTTTGTTTCAGCTTCCTTAAACAATGAAGAAAGTAAAATCTATTTAAAATGAATTTTAATCCAAGAGGTTACAAAAAAACCACTATCATTTTATACATAAAAATCAAAGGAAGTGTTTGGCCAAGCCACTAATACATGTTCCAAGTGCTGCCATCTTGTGGGAATTTTGGGGAATAACATCTTAGTAGTACAGGTCAGTATGAAAAGCAGTTGATTATAATGGAATATCAGTGAGTTTTGATTTTTTAAAAAGATTGTTTCATGGTACAAATCTCAGGTCCCAATGTCAGTGACCCATTCCCTGGAACAACTTTTTATGAGCACATCATCTGGACCAGACACTGGATTTGGGGGTTCACCATTGGTTCTTTGATTATATCTTTAAATTATTCTTTGTATATATAAAAGATACTTCCTTCCCTTCTCTAATAAATCATAAGCATGTCCTCAGGTGAGGAGTACAAATTTTTTTTGCTGATATTTTAATGGAGATCATATTACATTTCTAGGTAACTGTGGGAGATAGAGATCATTATATATTTTTCTATCCAAGAACATGCTTTTAACTTTCCTGTTGCTCAAGTGTCTTTTTGAAAAAAGATTTTATTTATTTTTAGAGAGAGGGGATGGGAGGGAAGGACAGAAGGAGAGAGAGAGAGAGAGAGAGAGAGAGAGAGAGAGAGAGAGAGAGAGAGAAACATCTATTAGTTGTGTCTCAAATGCCCCCAACTGGGCACCGAACCTTTAACCCAGGCACATGTGTGGACCAGTAAATTTTTTTTTTAGATTTTATTTATTTATGTTTAGAGGGAAAGGGAAGGAGAGAGGGAGAGAAACATCATTGTATGGTTGCCTCTCATGTGTCCCCTGCTGGGAACTGGCCTGCAACCCAGGCATGTGCCCCGACTGGGAATCGAACCACGATTCCTCTGGTTTACAGGCCCACGCTCAATCCACTGAGCTACACCAGCCAGAGCCAAACCGGTAATTGAGCTGGTGACCTTTAAGTCTGCTGCTCGGCACCCAAGCCACTGAGCTCCCCCAGTTGGTGTTGTTCAGGTGTCTTTTATTGGGGAGCATGTTATGAATTGGTTCATACTGATCTTGCACAGTCTTGTTAAGTTCATTTCCAGGCATTTTACCAGTTTTGCTGCTATTGGGTGTTTTTAAAAATTGTATCTCTAACTTACTCTTTTGTATGTAAAGGATATTTAATCATGCATGTAATTTCTCCCACACATTACTTACTTCTTTATTTGTAATAATGTAAAAGTTGATTCTAATGAATTTCAGGGTAAGTAGATGTTAGGGTGGGCGGGGATAGGAGGAAGCTCCGGCTGGACTTTGCCAAGACGGACATCCTCACAGTAACCTGAGTCCGAGGAGGAGACCACCAATGCTGTATCTCTGCTTTGTTCAGAGGGCACCATCCCCAGCTCCCACAGGGAGCCAACGAAAATAAAACCCCACGACATTCCCTGCTTGGGTGCGTCTTCCCGGCCTCACTCTGCAGACCGGGGAACTTTGCCCAGGTGCGCAAACCCCAATAAAGCTCTTTTTTAAATATATTTTATTGATTATACCATTACAGTTGTTCTATTCCCCCCCTTCATTCCCCTCCACCCGCACACTCCCTCCCCCACCATTCTCCCCCCTTAGTTTATAACCACATGTCTCAAGTTCTTTAGATTCTATATTTCCCCCACTATTCTTGCCCTCCCCCCTATCTATTTTCTACCTACCATCTATGCTATTTTCTGTGCCTTCTCCCCCCTTCTCCTCCCACCCCTCTGTTTCTAACCCTGTGTTCTTCATTTCTATGGTTCCACTCCTGATCTAGCTGTCTTCTTGGTTTGCTTTTGTTTTAGGTGTGGATGTTAATAACTGTGTGTTTGCTGTCCTTTCACTGTTAATATTTTTCATCCTCTTTTTCTTATATAAGTCCCTTTAGCATCTACTTTGTGGCTGATTGGCCTTTCTCTCTCGGCAGAGCCTAAGAAAACCTTTCAGTAAGCTACTGTGTAATAATAATAATCACATTATTTTAATTATATATATCTAAGCTTTCTTCTAAAGCTTAGAAGAAAACATGAAGGAA
>NW_028085950.1:14975-29011 GCF_014824575.4 Sturnira hondurensis
GTTGTGTTTTCACCTTTCTTCAAATGACAATGTCCCAAAAGTGTTCCTTATGTTTATCCATCTTCAGTATGAAAATGGGCACCAAAATCACACTGGTTTTTTCTTTAAGTGCATGTTGGTATGACATCTGTCACAACACAGTCTAACCCAACACTTTCACATGAAGTTAGACAAGTTCATGAACCAGAGTCACAGGATGGGGTGGGGCAGTGAGAGTGGTGGAGGCTGAACTGACTTTTGGGCCAACCTGGTATAAATGAAGCTTTAACCAGAATCGCACCATTGAAAGCATTTACAGTATGTTTTTTGTTGTCACAAAACTTAAGATAGAATTCACTGAAAATGGGTGACTGGAAAGTTCTGCTTGGTACTTCTGAAATAGACTCCTACAGACCTTCCAAAATGAACCACCATGTGAGTTACAAAATACTTTGAACTGAATGATGCTAAAGATACTACACAGCGAAACTTAAGAACAAAATCTGCACCTTTGAACACATGGGTTAGTCACAAAACCTCCAATTGTACAAGAGTTGCACCCATTTTAGGAACTGAAAACAGTATATGAAGCCAAGACACACTAGAGGGAACATGTGTCTAGACATGTCCAGAAAGGCACACACATGAAATGATAATGATATTATTTTATTCTGTTTTATTTTATTGTATTGTATTGTATTGTATTGCATTTCTGGATGGAGGATTTTCAATAAATTTTATTCTCCTCTTATTTAAGAAAGCTGCAACAGACAAAGCAAATTAACCTGCACACCACTCATGAGGTGACTGTACCGTGCTGACATTTACATGCTCTGGAATGCACTTGTAAATACCACTACCGTCAAAAGCCATTGATAGATATTCCACTACAATTAAACACTTTTCCTGCTGACCTGCACTAAGGTGTCATTCCCAAAAATAGCCACAAGATGACAGCAGAGACTGACACTTGGAACTTACGTCCCACAAATGGCATGGCTGAAAGGTTCCTTCAGGTTTTACTGTGAGATGCAATGACAGGCACACTTTTCATTTTCCCTCAAACACGGTGACTGCACAAGGTCATCACCGTTTTATTCCACTGCCTTCTGCCACCTTTCCGGTAATTTCACCATTCCATGGTCCCACAACTTTGTCATCTTTTGGAGTAGAGAGCTCTTCCAGGTGGCTTCTGCAGTCTTCCAGGGAATGCAAATTTCTCTCCAATAAGAGAAATTCAGACAGACCAAAGTAATTGGCCATGCGAAGGTGCAAGGTCTGGTGAGCACTGTGGATGAATCAGGACTGCCCAACCAGGCTGGACCATTTTTCCACTGGTCACCAAAGAGAAACATGCATTCTCACCTTACCATGAAGCTTACGTGTCTTCTGCTGACAAATTCCAGACTCTTTCCCTCAGGCGGTGCTTTCAGTTGGTCTGACAGGGAGCAGTGCTTGTTGCAAGTAACCTGCCGGCTTTCTACAAAGAACTCCTTCTGCAGGACCCCCTCCAGAACCACCACAAGGGCAACATCACCTCTCTCAGATGAAGACCACCCTTTGGAGGGGCCTGGTGTTGGTTCCTTTGCTGACCCTCAGTCTCTCCCATTCCACATTATTCTAACACATAAACCATTCATTATCCCTCACAATTTATTCTGGAAACAAAATGTTTTCCTTATGTTTCAGTAGAGAACCACAGGAGGATATGTGTTCAAGATAGGTCCCCTCCTTGTACTCACCTAACTTCTGTGGAACTCAAACATCAGGGTGACTAACCTAACTGTGCTGGTGCTAATTATTTTCAAAGCTTGATTAGGATACTTTGAGTATGTTGCCTGTCTCCAGGGAGCCATACCATGGTCTGTCTTCAGTAAACATCTGCCCTGGATGGCTCTCCACTTCAACTGGTCTGTCGGACCCGTGGGGCAACTGCACGCCAGAAATCTCCGGAATGAAACTGGAAAATACACTTGTAACACGTTCCATCACTCACAGCAATGTCTCCATACACAAGAAAAAAATCTATCTTTGCCTTACACTTGCACTTGTTGCTTATGTTCTTCCATCTTCAGTGTGAAAATGGCCACACACACATTCTCCAGTTGTGATGAGATTTCTTTAGTGCAAGCTGGTATGACAGCTGTCACTATGGATTCTAACAAAATGGTTTAAAATGATGCAAAGGCAAGTATGTGAGACCAGAGCCAGGTGATGGGGTGGGGTATGGTGGTGGGAGAGGGTGGGGGGCTGAACTGACATTTTTACCAGCCCCATTTAAGGCAAGGTTCAACCAGCATCGCAGCCTTGAAATCCTGTACAAAATGTTTTTGCCCTCATAGCACTGAAGCAGCATTCACTGAGAATAGATGACTAGAAAGTTCTGTTGTTTGGGAAATCTGAAATACATTTCTACAGAATCGTTGAAATAAACTGCCATTGGAATTACAAAATAACTGGACCTCAGTGATGCTAAAGATGTTCCATAACAAAACTTGAGAAAGAAACCTTCACCCTTGAATGCACAGCTTAGAAGCAGAAGCTGGAAATACACATGTTTTGCTCCTGTACCAGGAACCTAAAATAGTAGATGAAGTCCAGGAAAAGGGAGGAAACGAGCCCACAGATACCTCTCAAAGGGTACATACATATAACAATGGCACTGGTATTTCACTTTGCTTTTTTAAAACTATTGTAGTAGCATTATATATAAATTTTACCTCCACCTTGTTGTAGAAAGCTGCAACAGACAAAGCAAATGACAAGGAACTTTCCAGCACGCTTGGCACTTGTAGACACCTGCCTGTATTATGCTACAAAGCCACTTGCAAGAAACGTCCCATAAAACACTTATTCTGCCCTGGCTGGTGTAGCTCAGTGGATTGAGCGCAAGCCTGTGAACCACACAATCGCGGTTCTATTCCCAGTCAGGGCACATGCCTGGGTTGCAGGCCAGTTCCCAGCAGAGGACTCATGAGAGGCAGCCATACATTGATATTTCTCTCCTTCTCTCCTTCCCTTCCCCTCTAAAAATAAATAAATAAAATTTTTTTAAAAAGAAAAAAACACTAATTCCTCCCTTGGTCTTTACTCTGGAGACTAGTCACAAGGTAACTGTATAGTCCTGACATTTAGATGTTTTCGAGTGCACTTGTAAATACCACTACCACCAAAAGTCATTGATATTTCACTGGAATCAACCACTTTTCCTGCTGACCTACAGTAACATGTCATTCCCCAAAACGGCCACGAGATGGCAGCAAAGACCGCCTTCACTTGGAACACACACTACTATGGGCTTGGCTGCAAGGTTCCTTCACGTTTTCCAGTAAGATGTAATGACGAGCACACTTTTTCATTGTCCTCAACAATGTGAGTGGTCCGCGGTTTCGTCATTTACTTCCATTGTCCTCTGCTATCATTTGGCCCACTTCACGATTGCATCTGCGCACAACATTGTTATCTTTCGGAACACAGAACTCTTCCAGGTGCCTTTTGCAGTCTTCCACGGACCCAAAATCCACTAAGAGAATTTAGGAAAGGCTGCTGAAATACCTGGCAGTCTGAGGATGCAACGTCTTATATGCACTGTGGATGTATCAGGACTGCCCCGCCAGGCTGGAACCCTCTTCCCCTGGTCACCAAAGAGAAATGTGCTCTCTCGCTTTTTCCATACACATCCTCTGCTGACAAATTCAGGACTCTTTCCCTGGGGCAGTGAGTTCCACTGGTCCAATGCGGAGCAGCACTTTGGAAGTAACTGCCTGTTTTCAGGTGAGGAGCTCCTAGTACAGGACTCCCTAGTGACCCCACCATGTCCACAGCATCACCTTCTTTGGGTGCAGACCACACTTCGGAGTGGTTGCTGGCCCTGATGAAGGGCACCCCCTTCGTGTTTCCACCATCTCTCCCGTTCCACATTAGTGTCAGATATCAACGACTCATCCCCCTGTCCACAGTGACTTGGAAACATAACATTTTTCTCACATATGAGCAGACAATTTGGTGTGGCAATGTGGTCAGGCAGGGACCCTTCCTCCTCCCCCCTTAACTTCTGTGAACCCAAACATCCAAATAATTAATGTAACCATACTGGTGGAAACAATTTTTGACGCTTGCTTAGGGGTTTTTGAGTACGTCGCCTGTCTCCCGCATGGCATAATGTGGTCTCTCTTTGATAAACGTCTGGACTGGATGGTTATCAACTGTGACTGGTCCATCTGACGTGTGGGGAAACCTCACACAGGAAATCTCCAACGAGAAACTTNTGAGGAGCTCCTAGTACAGGACTCCCTAGTGACCCCACCATGTCCACAGCATCACCTTCTTTGGGTGCAGACCACACTTCGGAGTGGTTGCTGGCCCTGATGAAGGGCACCCCCTTCGTGTTTCCACCATCTCTCCCGTTCCACATTAGTGTCAGATATCAACGACTCATCCCCCTGTCCACAGTGACTTGGAAACATAACATTTTTCTCACATATGAGCAGACAATTTGATGTAGTAATGTGGTCAGGCAGGGACCCTTCCTCCTCCCCCCTTAACTTCTGTGAACCCAAACATCCAAACAATTAATGTAACCATACTGGTGGAAACAATTTTTGACGCTTGCTTAGGGGTTTTTGAGTACGTCGCCTGTCTCCCGCATGGCATAATGTGGTCTCTCCTTGATAAACATCTGGACTGGATGGGTATCGGCTGTGACTGGTCCATCTGATGTGTGGGGAACCTTCACACAAGAAATCTCCAACGAGAAACTTCGCAAACCACTTCTGATATGTTCAAGCCATCATACCACCTTCTCCTACATGGCACAACTCTGGTATTCCATTGAACTGGCATTTAACCCTCTTGATCTACCACAGTGTAATATGCTGAAAATATTACTTCTATTCATCCATCTTCAATATGGAAATAGCCACACACCCAACACTTCTGATGAGTTTTTTTAATACTTGCCAATAGGATATCTGTCATGATACAGTGTAACCAAAGGGTTTCAAATAAAGTTAAAGACAAATACGTGAACCAGACTCCACACGGTGGGAGAGTGAAGGTGGGGGTGGTGAGGGACCAAACTGACTTTTTGGCCAACCTGGTGTTAAAGCAGGCTTCAACCAGCATTGCAGCATTGAAATCATACACAGTGTGTTTTTTGCTCTCATAGCAATGAAGCTAAAATTCACTGGAAGTGGGTGACCAGAAAATTCTGTTGTTTGGTATTCATGAAACAGACACCTAAATAATCTTCAAAATGAACCACCCTTTGAGATACAACATAACTTTAACTGAAATACGCTTAAAACACTACATGCCGAAACTTAAGAAAGAAATTTTCACCCAGAAATATGCATGTTAGAAACATAAACTGGAAATGTACCAGTGTTTGTACCCATATGAGGAAACTAAAATAGTAAAAGACATCCAGACCAAAAAAAAAAGAAAGAAAAAGAGCCCCAGGGCATGTCCCTAAAGCCACATGCACAAAACGGTGACACTTTCATTTTCTTTATGTATTTTCTTTTATATTTCACACCATGGTAGAGAATACTGAATAAACCTTACTTTTATCACCGTTTAAGGAAGCTGAAAGAGACGAATCAAACTACAAAAGATTTTCAAGCACGCCTGCAACTTGTCAAAGCCTGACTTTATTATGCTACAAAGCCAGTTCCAAGAAACGTCACATGAAATGCACTCATTGCTCCCTTTACCCTTAACCTGCAAACCAGTCACAAGGTAATTGGACAGTGCTGATACTTAGACATTTTCTAATGGCTTTGTAAAAACCACTGCCATCAAAAGCCATTGATATTCCACTGGAATGAACCACTTTTCCTGCTGACCTGAACTGAGGTGTCATCCTCAAAACTGACCACCAGGTGGCAGCAGATACAGACAGTTGGAAACACACTGTTACTATTGGCTTCACAAAACGGTTCTTTTGCTTTTTACGGGTACAATGAACCTAAAATAGTAAAGTCAATCTAGGCAAAGCTGAAACAAGCCTATAAACATTTCTGTAGGGGCACATACATAAAATGAGAATGCTTGTGTTTTACTTTCCTTTCAACTCTTGGTGGAGAATTTCACATAAATTGTACCTCTGTGTTGCTTATGAAAGCTGCAACCCAGCAAATTACAATTTTCAAGCACACCTGGAAATTGGACAAGCCCGGCTCTATCACACTACACAGTCAGATCCAAGAAATGTCACATAAAACATGCTAATTGCTCTCCTGGCTGTTAATCTGGAAACCAGTGACAAGGTAGATGGACAGCCCTGACATTTACACATTTTCAAATGCCCTTGTAAAATCCCCTGCCGTCAAGCCCTGGGTGGTGTGGCTCCGTGGATTGAGCACTGGCCGGCAAACCAGAAGGTCACTGGTTCTGTCCCCAGCCAGGACACAGGCCTGGGTTGTGGGCCAGGTCCCCAGGTGGTGGCATGTGATAGGCAACTGATCAATGTTTCTCTCTCATACATTGATGTGTCTCTCCCTCTCTTTCTCCTTCCCCTCCTCTCTCTCTCTAAAAAAAGTAAAAAAATAAATAAAATCTATAAAAAGACACTTAATTTTTTTTTTTTAACCTGTCATCAAAAGTCATTGATATTCAACTGGAATCAACCACTTCTACTGCTGACCTGTACTGAGGCGTCATTCCCCAAAATGGCCACCAGATGGCAGCAGAGACCGACACTCGGAACAGACAGAACTTGGCAGAAAGGTTAGTTCACTTTTTACCATCAGGTGCCATGACAGGCATGCTTTTCATTTTCCCCCAGCAACGTGACTAAACAACGACTGAACAACATAGTCACCACTTTTTTCCACTGCCGTCTGAAACTTTTCAGGCAACTTCACTGTTCCACCAATCCCACAACATTGTTCTCTTTTGGAGCAGAGAACTCTTCCAGGTGCCTTCTGCAGTCTTCCAGGGAATGGAAATTTCTCTCCATAAAGACAAATTTGGAAAGACTGAACTCAATGCCCTTGCACCTTCTGTGTGTTCTGCTGACAAATCGGAACACATTCCCATAGGTGTCTTTCAGTTGCTCTGATGGGAGTAACCTGCTGGGTTTCTGCAAGGAGCTCCCACTACTGAACACCCCCAGGAATCCACCACCTATGCAAGATAACCTCCTTTGGATGAAGACCACCCTTTGGAGGGGCTGCTGGTGGTAGTTCCTTTCTTTCCCTCAACTATCCCATTCCACATTATTCTACCGTATCAACAGTTCATCCCCCCTCAAAATTTGTCTTCAAAGCAGAGTGTTTTCCTTAGGTTTCAGTGGAGAACCACTTCTGGAAATGCACTCAAAAGGGGCCCCCCCAGTACCCCACTTAACTGCTTGGAACCCAACAGGAATGCAATTAACATCACTGTGCTGGTGCAAATAATTATTGATACTCGATTTCAATCCTTTGAGTATGTAGCCTGTCTCCTGCATGCCATAATGTGGTCTGTCCTCAACAAACATCTCCCCACCATGGCTCTCCACCGCACCTGGTCTACTGACTCATGCACCAACTGCATGCAAGAAATCTCCAGCATGAAAGTTCACAACCACTTCTGACACATTCCATCACTCACAGCAATGTCTCCACATACACCACAAACCTTTTGTTGCCTTGCAGTTGCGCTTGTACCTTTCTTGAAGTGACAAAGCCAAAGGGGCCAAAGATGTTGCTTATGGTCATGCATCTTCAGTGGGAAAAGGACCGCACACACATTCGCCACTTGTGATGAGGTTTTTTAACTTTCAAAAACTTTAAGACACAAGGAGTAAGGTAAGAGGGTCAACAAGCTCTTGCTAGCAGTATTACTGTCTGAAGCTGTGCCAAAACTCTCTTCCTAAACCCTGGCAACTACATCTCTCAGGAATAAATGAGATGACAATTCTCAGTAATTTCCCAGTCTTCCTTTTCCTAACAGCCAGTTTAAAGTCAACATGCCAGATGCAAATTGTTCACTCTCTTCATTACCACCTCTGAAACTGCATACAAGTTCTATATCAATAAGCTAAATTAGTACATTGCTGCATATTCCATTGAGATAGTCATTCAGTTTTGAGAATAAGTTACTTCACTTAAATTATTAAATCTTAAGTTAATGGTTACAAACATGTACTCCCCAAATCCACCTCCTTAAATATCTGATTCTTTGCTTACGTGGTAGATGAACAATCCTTCCTCTAACCTCAAGAATCTTTGGGCTGGTCTGATAATCCAACAGGTATGACACAGATTACCAAATGAAAACAACGAAATTTGAGAAGTGCATAGGCATGGGAACCTCACTCACAAGAAAGAGTCAGGAACCCCACATGCAGAAAAGCCTCAGGGATAGAATGGAAACGTGCACACACAAAATGCACTGAGGCCATGATGGTGTGAGGTGCCATGGGGTTTCAAAGTGACCTTGCAAAAGGATAGGAGCAGATGCTGTGAAAAAGGTGCTATTCCCACGATGTCCACAAGGTGGCGACAAAAAGAGAATTTCCCGCTGGCCTCGACTCAGATGCTATTCCAAAGATGCACACTAGATGGCGGTGTGCAAGCACAGTGTGAAAAAGGGCCTCACCCCCAGAGACCAGGGGTCCTGCCAAGTCAACCATGGGTCTTCTGACTGCTGGGAGAAGTAATATTACCTAAGAGAAGATCAAGCCTCGTGGGATGAGCTCTGAGTCCTCACCGTAGAGCATAAGAGGTCATGTCAGGTCACCTCTGGGTCTTAAAGACAAGGGGAGGGTCCCCACCTGAGACCTGTGGGTCCAAGGGTCCTATGACCTCAGGCCTGGGCCACTTGAGTGTGGAGAGGACCACATGAGAGACAGGAATGTCCTGTTACTGCACACCTGTGTCCTGTGAGGGTTGAGAAAGGTCCCTCTCTGTGAAATGTAAACCTCTCAGCCTGGTGACTGTGGGGAGGGGTCTGACTTGACAGAGCACAGGGTCCTGTCACTTCAGCTGTGGGTCCTGGGAGCCTGGACCCACACAGTCCCCCTCCGAGAGTACAGGGCTCTACCACACCAGCCCTGTGATCACGAGGTGCACAGAGGCTCTGGGTCCATGACTGTGGGGAACATCCCTGCCTGTGAGTGTGATGGGTCCGGTCCCATCGCCTGTGTGCTGTGGGTAGAACAACATGGGCTTTGCAGAGAAAGCTGTGAGTCCTGTCACTTCAGCCCTGGGTCCAGGAATTGCAGGAAGAAGCCCCTCCATGAGAAGGAAGCTGTGGTTTCAAGTCAGCACTGGGTGTTGTGAGCAAGAGGAGAGGCCCCACCCAAAAGGACACCTGGTCTTCTGACATCAGCCAGGGTCCCAGACAGTGTGGGGGGGTTCAACGTGGGATAGTCTGGGGTGATAGTCTATCACGTGGGACACCTGAGGTGATAGTCTGCTGTCTCATCACCTCAGGGTCTTGTGAATGTGGGGTGGGCCCATCACTTAGAAAGTAGGGGGTCCTACTATCTGAGTCCTGGGAGTGTGGGAAGGGGCCTCTCCCTGAGAGGAGTGGGGTCCTGTCACAGTGAAGAGGGACCTGACCTGGGAAAGACAGGTGTCCTGCCTGACAGCCGAGTCCTGTGGATGCGGGAAGGGCTCCCACTTGACAGAGTAGGAAGCCGTCACATTGGCTCTGGTGCCTGTGTGTTTGGAAAACTGTCCCACCAGGGAGAAGAGCGGTTCCCCTCGCCTCTGCTCTGGGGCCCCTGAGTGTGGGGAAGGGTCCCTCCCAGAGAGCACAGGGGGTCCTGTCACATCAGCTCTGGGTGCTGCAACACTGGGGTCGGGTCACACTGGAGACAGGAGAGGGCAGAAGAAGGCAGCCAACGCTGTGGTCCCAATTATTCAGCAATGCAAGTCACAGACCAACACCAACCCTGAAGACTTCTGGACGCAGTAACTCTTGGCAAGAAAGGTCCCAACTTCAGCAACGGGATTGGGCGGGAGCCACTCTCCTCTGACACCTTCTGCCTAATTCTTCAAGTCCACATGCGACCGGCCTAATTTTGTTACAATAGCAAAGTTCACTTTCATCTTTAGGGAGAATTGCTCACAGTGGCTACAGCAGAGACGACCCTCTCCATCGACCACTTCACTTAGGGGACCGGAACTGTCCCCAAACTCTATCTCACCCCTTCTCCTGGCCCAGCACACAGTGAGAACCAAACCCCCACTGGGGCAGCGTGCGCTCAGAGAGAGACATTTGCCTCACCAGGGATACTTCTGACATAAACGCTGACTCTCCCCACTGGCACCGAACAGCCAAAGAGAGGTCTGGAGAGAAAAGCGTGCGTGTAACGCCCCTGCTGCCCGGAGGCTGCCCGTGTACGCAGGTCCCTGCACACGGGTCCCGTGTGCGTCTGGAGCCTCCGCGTCCACACGTGGGATCCAGCGACCCACTCCCTATTCTCGCACTGAGGAAAAAGGAAGAAGTCCACCCCTTTACCATGCTCCCCGGACGCCGATTGTCCCGGGTTTTCGTCTTTCATAACCAGGAAAGAGAGAGGTGAGCTAGGCGGCCTTAGAGCGGATCCATGCGAACCCTCAACCTGCTTCGACTCCCCGAACCCCCGGACCCGAGCTGCACCCCGCCCGCCCGTGAAAGGCCTCGGCCGGCCGGGGCGCAGCGCTGTTCGTGGTGAGGCCGCTCCCCTGCGCTCTCCCTTCCCGCCCACGGGGGAGAGGACCCCCCAAACCTGTACGAGCGTGCGGCCCACTGTCCGATTTCCCGCCCCATCGCCCTTCACCCCAACTGTCCTGCCGGCTCTCACGTTCTCCGGCACTTCCGCCCCCGCGCGGGTCCCGGTCCCCAAACCTCCGTTCTCTCAGTTGCACCCGAATTCTGCACGTGGGGAGGGGGGGCCCTTCCCCGTCCCGCCCCCAATGTAACCGGTTCCAGCCTCCCCCAGACGGCTCCTGTCCAGCACTCTTAGATAGTCCCCGCCGCTTCCCAGCAGGGTCCAGTCCTCGTTCCAGACACACCCCACCCTTCCCTTCTCACCCCGGCTTCACCCCAGAACCCCGACCCCGACCCACCGGGATCGCAGCCCCGCTAGCACCTACGCGGTCCTAACGCCCTCCCCGACCCCTCTATCCCTCACCGGGCAGTATTCTGGTCACTCTGCCTCTCAAAGTTCTCGAAGTCCCCGACCCGCATCACCCGCGCCCCCCTCCGCTCTCCTTCCCGAGACCTTCGCCCCTGCAGGATCCCGCCCACGCCCCACCGCCCCGAAGGCTCCTACGCTGGTGCGTCCCCGTCGGGCGGCCGCTGGGAGGGAAGAGAGGGGACGGGCAGGCCGAGCGGGGAAGACAGCCTGGGTCTGAGAAGGGACCGGCTGGACCATCCCGACGGTCAGGACCGCAGGGAGGCGCTGCGCCAGACAGATGCGGCCCCACCCGGACGCGGAGGACGAGGACCGGAGGGCGGTAATGGACCGGAGATCGGTCTCAGCCCGGGAAGGAAGCGCGTTCACCTCGGTAAGTGCCTGTGAAGAAGCATTTGCTGGTGTCAGGCCCGGGCACGGGCGTCTCATGAGTAATACAGGACACACACTGGTGAGAGGGACACCCGTGCCTTCGCGCAGCTCACTGTCCTGGCCTGTGGCCGAGAGGCGGTGGGAGCGTCCGGGCTGAGCGGGCACCTGCCCAAGAGCAGCAGGTGGAAGGGACCGCACACCTGGGGAGACTGGCGCGCTGCAGGTGTGGGAGGATGACAGCTTCTTGTCATTGCTCATACGTCACTCCTTAATAACTGTCAGGTCACTAAAAGTAAATACTCTTGCTTTGTGCATTCCGAGTTCACCATCTACAATCTCCCTTACCGAAAACGCGCACATTTGCCATATCGTGAGTTCCTCAGATAACCTAGAGGGGGCGCCATTTCACTTACAAAACACTTCTGCTTTCTACAAGACCAGGGGTCCAAACCCTGAACTCACTTAAAAATCAGTATTCTGCTCCTATTTTAAAAGGCGAAAGATTTATACCATCTGAAGACAAACCAGAGTATTGCTCCTATTTTATTTCATCATTAATGAACACCAACAAAATTTTTTGTAACTACTTACATTACCTCATTTCTTCATATCTTCTTTCAAGCGTTGTCTACTTTTACATAACTAAAGTAATACAATTCATTATCGTGCTGTAGCTTATTTACCTTGATGAACCATGACAAGCAATGTAATGATTACAAATAATAGAATTTATTACAGGGAGGAGGAAGAACACAGAGAAATAAATACCTTTACAGAGAGAGAGAGAAACACTAAGTTGAAGATAGACTCGAAAAGAACCAATAGCATACCCTGGCTGGTGTAGCTCAGTAGATTGAGCACAGGCCTGTGAACCACACGATCGCGGTTTGATTCCCAGTCAGGGCACATGCCTGGGTTGCAGGCCAGTTCCCAGTAGGGGACTCAAGAGAGGCAACCATACATTGATATTTCTCTCCTTCTCTCCTTCCCTTCCCTTCCCTTCCTTTCTAAAGATAAATAAATAAACATTTTTTTATAAAAGAAAAGAACCAATAGCAATAAAACAGATACAATGCCTAATATTAACATTAGCAAGAATGTGCATGATCTATGTGAACAAAATTTTTAAATGATGCCCAATGAAAGACACTTGAACAACTGGAAAGTAACATTGTATCCTTTGATAAAAAAAAACATAAGGATGTCAATTTCCCAAAGTTGCTTATAAATTTATTGTGATACAGTTTAAAATATCAACATTTTAAAACTAAAACAAACTCATTTTCAATACACTTGTTACAATGAGGAACGAAAAGAGAATTCTGGAAAAGCAATTTAGTAAATACAACCTAGCCCAACCAAACATAACTATGTATTGGGTTATAAATCTACATTAATCTAAACAGTGGGGTAATGGTCTTTGAACAGACAAATTAATGGGACAGAATACAAAGTTCAATATTAAATGCAAACTCAGGACTTCTACCAAGATGCAGGCATAGGTGGAAACACTGTGCCTTCTCCCGCAACCAAGTTTGAATACAACAAAGGTTTGGAGAACAAAGACACAGCCAAAGAAAAGAAAATTTAATTATACGGAAGTCCGACAACAACGAACCATTCACCCAGGACGGTAAGAGGGGCGGAGCCAGCAGTGGAGCAGGGTCGGGCAGGACAGATCCCCCAACCTAGGTGCGCAAGTGACCCGGACCCAGTCGGGGTGTGGGGCAGACTGACCGTGGTCGCACATTCGCGCACAGTGAGACAGACTGCGCAGGCCCCAGGGGGCGAGGGCTGACGGTGGCGGCACACTCGCATGCAGTGGGACGAAATGCACGGGCCCGGTGACGGTGGCAGCTGTGGCACCTGTGGGGGCTGCAGCGGGAGACTGCAGACGGGAGCCATTGCTCCTCTTTGACCTCACCCCCACATACAGCGTCACAACCCAGCAACTGAGTTGCCCTGCTCTGGTGAACACCTAGGGCTCCGATCCTGCTATGGAACAGGCATGAACAGCCCAAAAGATGGCACAAGAAGAACTCAAAGCCCCAGAGCCGATAACTCTCAGTGACCGAGAAATTGCCAGCCTCTCAGATGCACAGTTCAAAATACTGGTGATAAGGATGCTCACAGACCTGGTTGATTATAGTCACAAATTAGAGGAACATATGAAGGCTAAACTAATTGAAATGAAGGGAGATGTCCAGGAAACCAATAGCGATGGAAAGGAAACTGGGACGCAAATCAATGGAATGGACCAGAAAGAAGAACAAAACATCCAACCAGAAAGGAATGAAGAATGAGAATTCAAAAAAAAATGAGGAGAGGATTAGGAACCTTCAGGACATGTTTAAACATTCCCACATCCAAATTATAGGAGTACCAGAAGGGGAAAAGAAACAGCCATGAGTGGAAAACATATTTGAACAAATAATAAAGGAGAACTTCCCCAGTCTGGCAAAGGCAATAGACTTCCAGGAAATCCAGGAAGCTCAGAGAGTGCCAAAGAAGGTGGACCCGAGAAGGAACACACCAAGGCACATCATAATTACATTAGCCAAAACCAAAATGA
>NW_028085951.1:0-510 GCF_014824575.4 Sturnira hondurensis
ATTCAAAGTAGACTAGTGTTTGAACATATCCAAAGTGTTCGTCTTCCAGAAGATTCTCTCTTTTGTCTTTTTTTAAGACTTTATTTTTTGAGCAGTTTTAAGTTCACAGCAAAATTTAAGGGGAGGAATAGAGATTTGCCATATACCTCCTGACTGTGTACGTGCCCAGCCTCCCCATCACCAACAGCCCCAACCAGAGTGATGCATTTGTTACATTTGATGGACTTACACTAACACATCGGAATCACCCAAGGACCACAGATTACAGTAGGGCTCGCTCTTGATATCACACATCCTAAGGGCTTGGACAAATGTGTCACGACCTGTGTCCACCATTACAATATTGCAGACCCTATTTTTACAGCCCTGAAACCCCTCACCTCCAATCCTTGGTAACCACTGACTTATTTGCTGTCCTCATAGTTTTGCATTCTCCAGTATGTCATATAACCAGAACCATACAGTATGTAGCATTTACAGACTGGCTTCTTTCACTTAGTGGTATGTATT
>NW_028085952.1:0-690 GCF_014824575.4 Sturnira hondurensis
TCCTCTGGTTCGCAGGCCCGCGCTCAATCCACTGAGCTACACCAGCCAGGGCCTGTACCATAGTTTTTTGATACATTCATTTACTGATGGGCACTGAGTTTGCTTCCAACTCTTGGCTATTGTAAGTTGTGCTGCTATGAACATTGGGGTGCATAGGTTCTTTGGGATTGGTGTCTTAGGGCTTTTAGGATACAATCCTAGCAGTGGAATTGCTGGGTCAAAGGGCAGGTCCAGTTTTAGTTTTCTGAGAAAATTCCATACTGTTTTCCATAATGTTTGTACCAGTCTACAATCCCACCAACAGTGGACCAGAGTCCCCTTTTCCCCACACCCTCTCCAACATTTGTTGTTTATTGCTTTTTTTTATTATAGCCATTCTCACCGGTGTAAAGTGATATCTCATTGTGGTTTTAATGCGATATTGAGCATCTCTTCACATGTCTCTGGATCCTCTGTATGTCCTCCTTGGAGAAGTGTCTGTTCAAGTCCTTTCCCCATTTTTTAATTGGGTTGCTTGTCTTCTTAGAGTAGAATTGTGTAAGTTCTTTGTGTGTTTTAGAGATTAAACCTTTGTCTGAAATATAATTGGCAAATATGTTTTCCCATACTGTTGGTTCCCTTTTCATTTTAATACTTTTTTTTTAGCTGTGCAGAAGCTTTTTATTTTGATGAGATCCCATTTGTTTATTC
>NW_028085953.1:0-513 GCF_014824575.4 Sturnira hondurensis
GTCATCTGCTAAAGGATGCTGTCATTGGCTGAGAGCATGCAGAATAGTACTCGGGTGTGGTGGCGACTTTTGCCCTCAAGTCCTCCCATCTGCCACAGATGAAAGTAAACACTACTAAGACATGATCTGTGTGGGGAGGAGAGGTGGCCAGTTTCTCAGAGGAAAAAGGCCCGGAGCCCCTTCCTCTAGGGGCTTTTATTGGGTTGTAATACACAAGAATACAGGGTGGCAAGGATCAAACAGTGGATAACATTTCAAAGAAATCTGAGCGCTTAGTTGAGTCAGTCTCTGTCAGGACAGGGGGTTTGCAGAAACTTTGGGAGACATAGTCATTTTCTGCTTGGACCCTTAACATATGAATGAAAGCACTCTTAGCAAAGCAGGTTTCACAGTATTTTTAGGAATTCTTTCTGATGCCAGATTTCCCCTGGATCCACTCTAGCAAGGCAAGGAGCTGCACCCCTCCCCATCAGTTTTTCAGGCTTAACTGGATTAGAGCCAGGAAGCACTTCT
>NW_028085954.1:0-1152 GCF_014824575.4 Sturnira hondurensis
GCAAAACAACTCTCAATGGCCCTGCCCCATTTGTCCCTTCCCCCAACTGACACCTGGGGGGGTGGTGGTGGTGAGGACATCTTAATATTTCCTCCAATATTCCTGTACACTTGAGTTCTGGACACCATTCCAAATCTTTTCTGGGCCCCCTCCTGGCTGCACCCTGTATCAATATCTCTATCAGATAGCTAAGAAAATGTATTAATTTGGATTAGGAAAGTGATAGTGGCATATGGTTTGGAAGGTAATTGTGGGCTTAATTCAGGATAGGCCAAATGTAAGGTGCCTGCAGCCTGGAAAACAGAACAAAATCAGTTAAAAGTTTGAATCTAAATTTTGGCCACAGCACTGAGCTACAGTTACAATCTATATTTGTATGTGTGATAATTGAAAATGTGGAAGTGTAATAAACTGTGTATAAATTAAAAAAGAGGAATAAATATAAGAACATCAATTTTGAATTATAGCACAGGATAGGAACAATAAACAAGATGATGAAACATTTATCAGAGAGTAGAATTCAAGCAAACAGTAGGGTTGATGGCAAGAATTTCATGAGGGGATGTTCCTCATTAACTTCATCTTATAATACAGTCTAATTATCACGTATATGATTTGGAGGTTTTGATACAGGGTGCAGCCAAGGGGGGCCCCAGAAAAGATTTGGAATGGTGTCCAGAACACAAAGTGCACAGGAATATTGGAGGAAATATTAAGATGTCCTCACCCCCACCCCCCAAGGTGTCAGTTGGGGGAAGGGATGAATGGAGCAGGGCCATTGAGAACTGTTTTGCATAGGAACAGCTTTGCAGCTAACCTCTGGAATGGTCATTTAACATATCTATAACCTTTAACTGGTTTCATAGATATGTTAAATAGCTGTGGCCAAGTTTTGGGCCAGGGAGAAGGGAGTGGCGGCTAACCAGGCTGAAACTGGGGCTGCTTCTCTGAGAGAGTGCCTGTGAGAAAGCCATGTGGCTTTAGCAGAGTGCAGACCCCCTCTTGGCCGGGTGAGGGGGAGAGCCACGCTATTTAGAAAGATGTAGACCCCTGTAGCCATTAGGAGGGAGAGCCATGCGGTTTCAGCAGAGTGCAGACCTCCTCTTGGCCAGGTGAAAGGGAAGACCACACAGCTTTGCCAGAATGGAGATC
>NW_028085955.1:0-921 GCF_014824575.4 Sturnira hondurensis
TCTCTGTTGAGTGACAATATTACCCTGAAGGTTTCTTTCTTCGTTTTATCTTTATGCATTTTAGGATTTCGGATGATGGCAGTAGCATCAAAAGAGTGTGCGGGTCTTCCCCATCCTTTAATTTTTTTAGAATAATCTTTGAAGGACACAGGTTAGCTTTTCCCTAAATGCTTTCTAAAATTCTTCTGAGAAACCATCTGTTCCAGGTCTTTGGCGTGTTGGGGTATTTCTGATCACTGCCTCACTTTCATCACATGCTAATGCTGATGTGCAGGCATTCTGCTGCTCCTTCATTCACTGTTGGAAGATTATATCTATAAGGAAACATGTCCATTTCACCTAGGTTTTGACATTTCTTGGCATATAATCCTCAAAGTAGTTTCTTACAATTTTCTAGATCTCCTTGGCATCATACTCAGTGTCTTTGCTTTCATTTCTGATCGTGTCTAAATCGGTCCTCTCTTTTCTTTAATGGGTCTTCTTCAAGGCAACCTCTGTCCCCGATAGATTCTGGATTTACTGATCCTTCAAATTGTGCTTTTCGTCTCTGTCGTTTCAGTCTGCTGTGATGTCGTTTATTTCCCTCCTCTTACGTGGCCTTGGCTGTCTTGCTTTTTTTTCCTCCCGTTCTAGTACGTGTAGGATTAGGCTGTTTATTTTAAAAGTTTCTGTCTTGTCTTAGTAGCCCTGTAGCCCAAATGACTTCCCTCTCAGGACACCCTCGGCTGTGTAGCATAAGCTTCAATTTTTATTGTGAGTTCAATTGCATTCTTTACTAGAAACAATTTGATTTCTTCCTAACTCTCATTGTTGAGCACTGCTATAGGACCTGAGTTTGAGTGTTTCTGCATATTATCCCTTGACATATATTTCTACCTTCAGTTCCCTTTGCTCCAAACAAAAGCTTGAAATAAAAGCATA
>NW_028085956.1:0-658 GCF_014824575.4 Sturnira hondurensis
TAACAGCCTAAGTGGGATGTTCTTGGGATGTCTTTTATGTTGATTTTCTGGAAACAATAGGATTTTTATTGTTGTTGGGTCATTCTTTTGTGGTTCCCTCTTTATCATTGGTTGACGGATGGTCACTCCGCCCAGCAGATCTTGTGTGCTGTTGTGCAGATGCTGCCTGAACAAAACCACAGAGTTCAATAAACAAACCCAACCCGCAAAAAAACCTCCCCCCACAATCTCACTATGAATAGCAAAAGAAACAGTATTAATAAGGACGTAACCAGATGGAGACAATGATAAAAAAGGAGTGCGGATATGAGATGACCTGCTGAAAGAGAAATGATTTTTAGAGGGAAGAGGGAGGAGCACTACTAAGAGTTGAGACCTGGAGCAATGGAAGGAGAGAAGGAAAGTTTACCTCGTGAATCAAATAGGGCGTGAAGAGAGAGGAATGCAGTATGAGAAATGATGTGTACAATATTAGGTTTAAACAGAAATTAAAATACTATAAAATAAAGTGAGAGAGACAGGAAGGAAGGAAAATATTACATAATGAATAAAAATATAGTAGCCAAATTGGAGAAAAAGATCCATGGGAGTACTACCAACAACACGCGAACTAAAATATCTCTAGATTGTATGGGAATAATAGTGTCAAAAGAGACAA
>NW_028085957.1:0-2124 GCF_014824575.4 Sturnira hondurensis
AAAAAGCCACACAAATCAAGGATACGGACAGGGTCCCCATCACGAGGAACCTGACTGGGCAAACAGGCCCACTGTGAGACACATCAGAAGTATAGTGGCAAAATTTAAAGACAAAGAGAGGATCTTAAAGACAGCAAGAGAAAAACGGGAAGTAACACAAAAGGGAACCCCAATAAGGCTAGCAGGGGACTTCTCAGCAACAACATTACAGCCCAGAAAATAATGGCAAGAAATATTCTGACTAGTGAAAAACAAAAGTCTGCCACTGAGACTACTTTATCCAGCAAGGCTCTCAATTAAAATGGAAGGTCAAATAAGGAGATTCCCAGATGAAAGGAGACTGAAAGAACACACCTCTACAAAACCAGCACTAAAAGCTATGCTAAAGGGACCGCTTTAAGACAAGAATGAAAACCAGCGAGTGAGAAAGGAACACAGGTGCAGAGGGAGTGAAAGGGCAATGAATGACAACCTATTAATAATAACCTAAATGTAAATGGATTAAATGCTCTAATGAAAAGATGTAGGATAGATAAATGGAAATGAAAACATGATCCACACACATGCTAACTACAAGAGACCCACCTGAGAACAAAATACCTCCACAGACTGAAAACGAAGGGCTGGAAAGAAATACTCCATAGAAATGGACAGGGAAAAAAGGTTGGGGAAGCCTACTTACATCTGTCAAATTAGAATTCAAAACAAAGGCCAGAAAAAAGACCTAGCAGGACATTTCATAATACTCAAGGGAAGAATCTGTATCAAGACAACAGAAACATGACTTCTGCCAAGATGGGGGCGTAGTTGGAAACACTGTGCCTTCTCCCACAACCAAGTTTCAATACAACAAAGGTTTGGTAAACAAAGATGCAGCCAAAGAACAGAAAATTGAACTATACGCAGGCCCAACAACAAGGAATTATTGAACGGGACCGGTAAGAGAGGCAGAGGCAGCAGCAGAGCAGGGTAGTGCAGGAAGGATCCATCAACCACAGGGGCCCAGGCAGCCCGGGTAGTGTCGGGCACACCCAGTGAGGATGCAGGGCAGCAGGCTGGCCGATGTCACACATTCACACACACATAAAGCAGCAAGGGAGTGAGCAGTGAGACAGACCGCATAGGCCCCAGCAGCGGGAAGCAACAGAGGGCTCCGCCTTTGCCCCCCTTAGACCCCACCCCCACATACAGCCTCACAACCCAGCAACTGAGTTGCCCTGCCCTGGTGAACACCTAGGGACCCACTCCTCACACGAAACATGCACGAACAGTCCAAAATATGGCTCAAGAGGAACTCAAAGCCCCAGAGCAGATACCTCTAAGTGACAAAGAAAAAGCAAACCCCTCAGATGCACAGTTCACAACACAGGTGATCAGGATGCTCATAGAACTGGTTGATCTTAGTCATGTTCCTCAAAGAGGAACATATGAAAGCTAAACTAATTGAAATGAAGGGAAATGCACAGGAAAGCAATAGTGATGGAAAGGAAACTGGGACTCAAATAAAGAGAGTGGACCAGAAGGAAGGAAGAAATGACCAAACAGAAAAATGTGAAGTAACAAGAATTCAAAAAAATGAAGGGAGGCTTAGGAACCTCCAGGACATCTTTAAACGCTCCACTATCCGAGTTATAGGGGTACCACAAGGGAAAAAGAAACAGCCATGAGAAAAAAAAAAAAACTTATTTGAACAAATAAGAAAGGAGAACTTCCCCAATCTGGCAAAGGAAATAGACTTCCAGGAAATCCAGGAAGCTCAGAGAGTCCCAAAGACATTGCACCCGAGAAGGAGCACACCAAGCCACATCCTAATTTACATTAGCCATGATTCAAATGAAGGAGAGAATCCTAGAAGCAGCAAGAGATAAGGGAAGAGTCACCTACAAAGGAGTTCCCATCACACTGTGAGCGGATTTCTCAAAAGAGACCTTACAGGCAAGAAGGAGCTGGAAAGAAGTATTGCAAGTCATCAAAGCCAAAGACCTACACCCACGATTGCTTTATCCAGCAAAGCTTTCATTTAGAATGGAAGGACGGATAAAGTGCTTCTCAGATAACATCCAATTCAAGGAATTCATCATCACCAAGCCCTTATTATATGAAATGTTAAAGGGATATTTAACA
>NW_028085958.1:0-1187 GCF_014824575.4 Sturnira hondurensis
AAGTCAACACACTGGCTTTGAAGAGGTAGTTTATGATGAAAGGGTCAATAGTGTGGGCTTTGAACTTGTTTTAGGTTGGCTCCCCGGAGACAGTCTGGGTTGGAGCTTTGTGTATGTGAGTTTTACCAAGGGTACACTTTGGAACAACACCTGTAGGGGAAGTGGGGGAAATAAACTTGGGCAGAGGGTGACGTTTACTTGATGCAGTTGCAACAGTGGCCACCAAAGGTCCCACGGGAAATTCTTTGCAGTCTCCCTCATTGGAGCAAGGTGGTTGGACATGGTACCTTTATCAGGGGGGCATAACCTTGGTCAAGAAACCTCCCTTTGTTGAGAAAGCTCCCTTTGGGAAGGGAAATCCTGGGAGAGAACAGTTATGAGTCCTCAGTAGCCAACATGGTGGTCAGTGGTCAGTGGCCAGTGGCCAGCACAGGACTCGTGCTGGCTGGGGTTAGAATCTGGATGCTCCATGGTCTAGTAGTTGTGGGGATCTGGGCGAGTCATTTAAATCTCTGAGACTATATCCCAGAATTTTGAAGGTTCAATGAAGTTTATGGCCTGATAGGTGATGCTCAGTAAATGTTGCTATTATTATTTCATGGTGCTCTATGACAAAATTATTAATTGAGCCCTTTGTCCTTAGCTCTACAATCATATACTTCATTGCTGACTACATTTTTATCCCTGGGGGTGGCATGGGTTCTTTGAACGCCACTCTCTGCTGCTCAGCTCTTTGTTTACTCCATCCTTTGGCTACAGTCCGAGAGAATGAGGGCAACTCAAAGGAAAAAGAGCCGTGGGACCAGGAATAGGAGAAAGACTGAGAGCAAATGAGAGAGTGAGAGCCACAATTTTTGATGATCTGGAGACCCTGAAGCCAGTCCTGCCCTGGACTTTCCAGGAATGTGAACTGATTTGCTTTCTGATTAAACTAGTTTCCATTGGGTTTCTGTCGCTTGAGATCAAGAATCTTGAGCAATGTTTCAGGTATTGTCCTTCTTCACTGAATGAGAAGAATCTTTGTTGTCTGCGCTCTTATTGGGGAGTCGCTCATAGTACCAAGTAGTTCAACGTTTGTGAGAGCCCTGAGGTAAACTACCAAAGGAGTAGCTAGCTTCCAGATTGAACAGTTCCACCCTGTTTTACATTCCAAGTCTGTGACAGAGAAGTCTGGAGAGGTGATGGCA
>NW_028085959.1:0-2485 GCF_014824575.4 Sturnira hondurensis
TCAAGTATTCATAATACTCAAGGGAAGGATCCACCAAGAAGACATTAACATCGTAAATATATATGCACCCAACATAAAAGCACCCAAATATATAAAGAAAATTCTGGAGGACCTCAAGAAAGATATTGACAGCAACACAATTATAGTAGGGGATTTAACACCCCACTGTCTAAAATGGACAAATCTTCCAAACAAAATATCAACAAAGATATTGTAGCATTAAATGACACTCTAAACGAAATGGACCTAATTCATATATAGAGAGCCCTCCATCCCAAAGAAGCTAAATACACTTTCTTTTCAAATGCACATGGAACATTTTCAAAGATGGACAACATGATAGGACACAAAACGAGTCTCAATAAATTTAGGAAAATAGAAATCATACTGAGCATTTTCTCTGATCACAAGGGACTTAAATTGGAAACTAACCCCACAGGAAAAAACCCCAAACACCCAAAATCGTGGAGACTGAATGGCATGCTATTAAACAACAAATGGGTCAAGATTGAAATGAGGGAAGAAATCAGAAAGTTTCTGGAAACAAATGAAAATGAACTCACAACAACCCAAAACCTATGGGACACAGTGAAGGCAGTCCTGAGAGGGAAGTTCATAGCAATACAGGCTTACCTAAAGAAGATAGAAACATTTCAAACAAACAACCTAACCCGACGCCTCCAAGAACTCGAGGAACAACAACAAAGACAGCCCAGAGAAAGTAGAAGGAAGGAAATAAGCAAGATCAGAGCAGAATTAAATGACATAGAAACTAAAAGCACAATTCTAAGGATAAATAAATCCAAGAGTTGGTTTTTTGAAAAGATAAACTAAATAGACAAACCTTTAAGTAGGCTCATCAAGAAAAGAAGAGAGAGAACTCAAATAAACACAATCAGAAATGAAAGAGGAGAGATTACAACTGATACCGCAACAATAGAAAGGATTGTAAGGAATTACTATGAAGAACTGTATGCCAAGAAATTTGAAAACCTAGGTGAAATGGACAAATTTCTAGAAAAATATAATCTTCCAAAACTCAATGAAGAAGAAGTAGAAAGCCTGAACAGACCAATAACAGCAAATGAAATTGAAGCAGTAATCAAAAAACTCCCATCACACAAAAGCCCCAGACCAGATGGTTTCACAGGAGAATTCTACAAAGCGTTTAAGGAAGAGCTAACCCCTATTCTTCACAGATTATTCCAAAAAATCCAAAATGATGGGAAACTACCAAACTTTTTATGAAGCGAGCATTATCCTAATTCCAAAACCAGATAGAGACACAACAAAGAAAGAAAATTTTAGGCCAGTATCACTGATGAACATAGACGCTAAAATCCTCAATAAAATATTAGCAAATCACATCCAACAATACATCAAAAAGATCATACACCACGACCAAGTGGGATTCATCTCAGGGATGCAAGGATGGTTCAATATACGCAAATCAATAAATGTAATACACCATATAAACAAAAGCAAGGAGAAAAATCACATGGTCATATCAATAGATGTGGAAAAATCTTTTGATAAGGTTCAACACACATTTATAATAAAGGTGCTTAGAAAAATGGAAATAGAAGGAGCATTCCTCAACATAATAAAGGCCGTATATGAGAGAGCTACAGCCAACATCATACTCAATGGGCAAAAACTAAAAGCTTTTCCACTAAGATCAGGAACAAAACAAGGTTGCCCACTTTCACCACTTCTATTCAATATAGTATTAGAAGTTCCAGCCTCAGCGATCAGACAAGAAAAGGAAATAAAAGGCATTCAAATTGGAAAGGAGGAAACAAAACTGGCATTGTTCTAAGATGACATGATAGTGTACATTGAAAATCCTTTATCCTCTACCAAAAAACTGCTGGAACTAATAAGTGAATTTGGCAAAACAGCGGGTTACAAAGTCAATATCCAGATATCAAAGGCATTTTTGTATACCAAAAATGAAGCAGCAGAAGCAGAAATCAAGAAAAAAATCCCATTCGATATAGCAAAAACAAAAATAAAATATCTGGGAATAAATATAACCAAGGAGGTAAAAGACCTGTATGCAGAAAACTACACAACACTGAAGAAAGAAATCAAGGAAGACTCAAATAAATGGAAACATATACAGTGTTCATGGATTGGAAGAATTAACATCATCAAAATGTCCATACTACCCAAAGCAATTTACAGATTCAATGCAATACCTATTAAAGTACCAATGGCATATTTCACAGACATAGAACAAACACTTCAAAAATTTATATGGACAAAGGAGATGAGCAACCCAATTAAAAAATGGGCAAAGGACTTGAATAGACACTTCACCAAGGAGGACATACAGAGGATCCAGAGACACATGAAAAGATGCTCAATATCACTAGCTATCAGAGAAATGCAGATCAAAACCACAATGAGATACCACTTAACACCAGTCAGGATGGCTACCATGAACAAAGAAACAAACAACAAGTGTTGGAGAGGTTGTGGG
>NW_028085960.1:0-597 GCF_014824575.4 Sturnira hondurensis
ATAAAGTGCTTCTCAGATAAGATCAAATTCAAGGAGTTCATCCTCACCAAGCGCTTATTATATGAAATGTTAAAGGGACTTATATAAGAAAAAAAGAAGATGAAAAATAGGAACAGTGAAAGGACAGCAAACTCACAGTTATTAACAACTACACCTAAAATAAAAGCAAACTAAGAAGTCAGCTAGATCAGGAGCAGAACCACAGAAATGGAGATCACAGGGAGGGTTAGCAACAGGGGAGTGGGAGGAAGAGAAGGGGGGAGAAGGTACAGAGAATAAGTAGCATAGACTGTAGGTAGAAAATAGATAGGGGGGAGGGCAAGAATAGTAGGGGAAATATAGAATCTAAAGAACTTGTGACCCATGGACATAAATGAAAGGGGGGAACTGGTGCGGGAGGGGTGTGCAAGGTGGAGGGGAATGAATGGGGGGAATCAATATATTTTATTGATTATACCATAACAGTTGTTCTATTCCCCCCTTCATTCCCCTCCACCTGCACACTCCCTCCCCCACCCTTCTCCCCCCGTAGTTTATAACCACGTGTCTCAACTTCTTTAGATTCTATATTTCCCCCACTATTCTTGCCCTCCCCCT
>NW_028085961.1:0-747 GCF_014824575.4 Sturnira hondurensis
GAAATCGTCGTCTGCACCGAAATCCTATCTAAGCTGTGGAAACACATTCTCCTGTCGTGCCTGAGAATCCCTTCACAGCCACGGTAGTTGAGTTACGACATGTAAATGGAGTATGCTTTCAAACTTGCTGCTTTGCAATGCATGTCTTCGGCATTAGGAAGTAATCTGGGCATGTAGCAGACAAGAATACAAATTTTATTTAAATTATGAAATAACATTTAGAAAAGTGTTCCGTTTTAAACCACTTTGCCTTTTTTAAAAAGACTTTATTTATCTTTAGAGGGGAAGGGAAGGAGAGAGGGAGAGAAGTATCAGTTGTATGGTTGCCTCTTGTGTGTCCCGGCTGGGAACTGGCCCGCAACCCAGGCCTGTACCCTGACTGGGAATCGAACCGCGATCCTTTGGTTCTCAGGCCCACGCTCAATCCACTGAGCTACACTAGCCAGGTGTCTCTTTATGTTAACGCTTTCCAGCAAATGAAGACTCAAATCCCTTATCTAAGCTAAGCAAAGGCACCCTGGAAAAGAGGACTGAGGAAAGGACCCGACTAGGAGAACTGCCAAAACACTGTCCCTCACTAGCTACGGGCACCTGCACATCCGTGTAACCTTGAACATGCTGGGGTGAAGTAAAAGAATACAGGTAAAGGGACTTTGCCCTGCCCCTGCCTGTGGTAGGCATTTAAAATAACAATTCTATGAGGCAATTACACTATCAGTTCCATTTGTGGGGTAAGAACACGGAGAT
>NW_028085962.1:0-659 GCF_014824575.4 Sturnira hondurensis
TGGCAACGAAGATCCCTTCAGGGGCTCCCTGTGTACGAGATGCCAATCCGAATCCCGGGTGGGTGACAGGTTAATGGGAGAACGAGCCCACGAGCAGGAGGCCACCTGGGGCTGCAGGGCGGAGGGCAGACTGCCCAGCAATTAGCCACAGTTGAGTCGGTGACACGCACAGAGAGGGGAGGCTCTGCCACAGACACGGCCGGACCTGCCACCCTCACTGCAGGAAGAGCTCTTAGAAACCGACCGGACGACCCAGGAGAGACCCACGGTGAACGGCCCTGGCGTTTAACCACAGGCTGGCCAGGGGAGGCCCACGGAGTGAAACGGTGACGACTGGTGTGCCCGCCAGACGCGGGGAGGCCTGAAGTGGGAGGACAAGGGACACGTCACAGGACTGCGCTCTGGTCCCCGCTGCACAAAGCCTCACGGAGTCTGAGCGCTGGAAGGGGCGAAACGTCTGTCCTGAGGGAAGCGGCGACAAGTGGCCAAGGACCCGCCACACCGCTCCCAGCCGCCTTAAACGCAGCATCAAGGAGGCCCGGCCCAGGGGCCTGGCGCGAGGGCAGAGAGGTGACCTGACATCCACGCCGGTTCTCAGGGCTCCAGCGACACCCGTCCCCAAGGCACGAGGACGCGGTGGGAGTCATGCTGAGTAGACG
>NW_028085963.1:0-543 GCF_014824575.4 Sturnira hondurensis
ATAATCAACCAGTTCTGTGAGCATCCTGATCACCAGTGTTTTGAACTGTGCTTCTGAGAGGCTGGCAATCTCTTGGTCGCTTAGAGTTATCGGCTCTGGGACTTTGAGTTCTTCTTGCGCCATCTTTTGGGCTGTTCATGCCTGTTACGTAGCAGGATCGGATCCCTAGGCTTAAACCGGAGCAGGGCAACTCTGTCGCTGGGTTGTGACACTGTATGTGGGGTGGGGTCAAAGAGGAGCAATGGTGTCCAGTCTGTGCTTCCCGCCGCTGCGGCCGCAGCTGCCACCATCACCGGGGTCCGAGCGTTTCGTCCCACTGCACGCGAGTGTGCCACCGCCATCAGCCCTCCACCACTGGGTTCGCCCTCTGGGGCCTGCGTGGTCTGTCTCACTGTGCAGGAATGTGTGACCACGGTCAGTCCGCCCCACACCCTGACTGGGTCCAGGCCACTTGCGCGCCTGGGTTGGGGGATCCGTCCTGCCCGACACTGATCCGCTGCTGGCTCTGCCTCTCTTACCATCCCAGTTGAATGGTTAGTTGTA
>NW_028085964.1:0-867 GCF_014824575.4 Sturnira hondurensis
GTCTTTTCTTAATGGAGAAATTTTGGATTCCAGAAAGCATGGGCTAGTGATCGTCACGTCTCTTCTTGGCACAGTTCTAGATTTCTCATTAAATTTAATAGATGGAAACTTTCGAACAGACATTGTTGACTCTCCCGGATCTGGTTCAAGAATTGACTCTCTGATGGCTCCTTGGGCCCGGAAAGGCAGAATCAGTTTGTTTGGCCCACGTGCGCCTACTTTAATTATACTTACCTTTTGCCCGGACCACATATGTTCTTGGAATTCATGTTCTTAGCTGTCTGTGTTCCTCAGAAAACTACCTCTTTAAAGGCCAGGGCCAAATTTGTTCTCTGTTGTATTCCTGAGTTTAGTACAGTGTCTGGAAATGTGAAGACACACAATAAATGGTTTGTGGGATAAAAGAAATGGCTGGACTTGTCACAGCCACATTTTCGAAGAATCTGTGTACCACCGAACTCTTATTTGCAGATCAATAGCCAACTCAAAATGGCTTAAGCAAGAGAGAGAGATTTAAATGGTGCATGTCACCAAAATCAGAGCTAGAATAGGCTTGGGTCCTTCTGGATTAAGGCCCCTTAATGATGTCTTCGTGATGTAACCTCACTTTCTCTCCGTCTGCTCAGCCCAGCCCTGAGGCTGGGGCTGCTTATATTTGGGTGGGCTGTCCCTCTGATTTCACTGGGGCCTTTAGCAGCCTCTCAGGAAGGTCTCTGGGCAAGATGGTTCAGTGTGAGCCTGTTGATAATACAGTTCGGTGGGTTTATAGTTGGCTGAACAGACCTGTCCTGGAAGTGTTGGTTCACGAGTTGGTCTTGACAGGAAAGGCGGCCCCCGGGGCCGTGCTCTCTGAGTTTGTACGCGATC
>NW_028085965.1:0-794 GCF_014824575.4 Sturnira hondurensis
GTTTTGGAAGATTATATTTTTCTAGAAATTTGTCCATTTCACCTAGGTTTTCCAATTTATTGGCTTACCATTCTTCAGAATAATTTCTTACAATCCCTTCTATTTCTGTGGTATCAGTTGTAATTTCTCCTCTTTCATTTATTATTGTATTTATTTGTGTCCTCTCTCTTTTTTTCTTAATGAGCCTACTTAAAGGCTTGTCTATTTTGTTTATCTTTTCAAAAAACCAAGTCTTGGATTCATTGATCCTTAGAATTGTGCTTTTAGTCTCTATGTCATTTAATTCTGCTCTGATCTTGGTTATTTCCTTCCTTCTACTTGCTATGTCTNATTGTTTGTTTGAAATGTTTCTGTTTTATTCAGGTAAGCCTGTATTGCTATGAACTTCCCTCTCAGGGCTGCCTTTGCCATGTCCCATAAGTTTTGGGTTGTTGTGAGTTCATTTTCATTTGTTTCCAGAAACTTTTTGATTTCTTCCCTAATTTCAATCTTGACCCATTCATTGTTTAATAGTATACCATTAAGTCTCCATGATTTTGGGTGTTTTGGGTTTTTTCCTGTGGGGTTGGTTTGTATTTCAGTCCCTTGTGATCAGAGAAAATGCTTGGTATGATTTCAATTTTCTTGAATTTGTTGAGGCTCGTTTTGTGTCCTGTCATGTGGTCTATCTTGGAAAATGTTCCATGTGCATTTGAAAAGAATGTGTATTTAGCTTCTTTGGGATTAAGGGCTCTCTATATATTAGTCAAATCCATTTCATCTAGGGTGTTGTTTAGTGCAGCTATATCTTTGTT
>NW_028085966.1:0-3144 GCF_014824575.4 Sturnira hondurensis
GGGAAAACTCCCCAACTCTTTTTATGAAGCCAGCATCATCCTTATTACAAAACCAGACAGAGACACAGCAAAGAAAGAAAACTTCAGGCCAATATCGCTGATGAACATAGATGCTAAAATCCTCAATAAAATATTGGCAAATCGAATCCAACAACACGTCAAAATGATCATACACCATGACAAAGTGGGATTCATCCCAGGGATGCAAGGATGGTTCAATATCCGCAAATCAGTAAATGTAATATACCACATAATCAAAAGCAATGACAAAAATCACATAATCACATAAATAGATGCGGAAAAAGCTTTTGATAAGGTAGAGCACCCATTTATGATAAAGGTACTCAGAAAAATGGGAATAGAGGGAGCATTCCTCAATATCATAAAGGTCATATATGAAAAACCTACAGCCAACATCATACTCAATGGAGAAAAACTAAAAGCTTTTCCACTAAGATCAGGAACAAGACAAGGTTGTCCACTTTCACCACCTCTATTAAATATAGTATTGGAAGTTCTAGCCACAGCAATAAGACAAGAAAATGAAATAAAAGGCATCCAAATCGGAAAGGAGGAAACAAAACTGGCACTGTTTGCAGATGACGTGATAGTGCACATGGAAAATCCTATAGACTCTACCAAAAAACTGCTCGAACTAATAAATGAATTTGGCAAAACAGCAGGTTACAAAGTCAATATCCAGAAATCATGGGCATTTTTGTATACTAACAATGAAACAGCAGAAGCAGAAATCAAGAAAAAAATCCCATTTGATATAGCAAAAAGAAAAATAAAATATCTGGGAATAAACCTAACCAAGGAGGTTAAAGACTTGTATGCAGAAAATTACACAACACTGAAGACAGAAACCAAGGAAGACACAAACAAATGGAAACGTATACCGTGTTCATGGATTGGAAGAATTAACATCATCAAAATGTCCATAGTACCCAAAGCAATTTACAGATTTAATACAATACCTAATAAAGTGTCGATGGCATATTTCACAGACATAGAACAAACACTTCAAAAATTTATACGGGACCATAAAAGACCCCAAAGAGCAGCAGCAATTTTGAGAACGAAAAGCAAAGTAGGAGGGATTACAATACCTGATATCAAACAGTATTACAAGGACACTGTAATCAAAACAGCCTGGTACTGGCACAAAAACAGGCACATAGACCAATGGAATACAACAGAGAGACCAGAAATAAACCCAAATCTCTAGAGTCCATTAATATTCGACAAAGGGGGCAGTAACATAAAATGGAGTAAAGACAGCCTTTTCAACAAATGCTGTTGGGAAAACTGGACAGCCACATTCAAAAAAATGAAACTCGAGCACCAACTTACACCATACACCAAAATAAATTCAAGGTGGATAAAAGACTTAAATGTAAGTCGGGAAACGATTAAAGTCCTAGAGGAGAGCATTGGCAGGAAAATCTCAGACATTTCACGCAGCAATATTTTTACTGATAAGTCCCCTAGAGCAAGGGATATAAAGGAAAGAATACACAAATGGGATCTCATCAAAATTAAAAGCTCCTGCATGGCTAAGGAAAACAGTATCAAGATACAAAGAGAAGCAACTGTTTGGGAAAACATATTTGCCAATGATACCTCAGACAAAGGTTTAATCTCCAAAATATACAAAGAACTCACTCAACTCCAGTCAAAGAAGACAAGCAACCCAATTAAAAAATGGGCAGAGGACTTGAACAGACATTTCTCCAAGNCTCGATATTGCTAGCTATCAGAGATATGCAAATGAAAAACACAATGAGATACCACTTAACATCAGTCAGAATGGCTATCAAAAACAAAGAAAGAAACAACAAGTGCTGGAGAAATTGTGGGGAAAAGGAGACCCTAGTTCACTGTTGGTGGGACTGTAGACTGGTACAACCACTATGGAAAGCAGTATGGAATTTTTAAGAAAACTAAAAATGGACGTGCCTTTTGACCCAGCAATTCCACTGCTAGGATTATATCCTAAGAACACTGAAACACCAATCCAAAAGAACCTAAGCACCCCGATGTTCATAGCAGCACAATTTACAATAGCCAAGAGTTGGAAGCAACCTAAATGCCCATCGGTTGATGTCTGGATCAAAAAAATATGGTACATTTACACAATGGAATTCTATGCTGCAGAAAGGAAGAAGGAGCTCCTACCCTTTGCAATATCATGGATGGAGCTGGAAAGCATTATGCTGAGCAAAATAAGCCAGGCAGTGAAAGACAAATACCATATGATATCACCTTTACAGGGATGTAAACAATAAAACAAACAAGCAAGCAAAATGTAACCAAAGACACTGAAATACAGAACGTGCTGACAGGGTCCAGAGGGGAGAGGGGAGAGAAGCACAGAGTAAAAGGGGATGGACTCACATGAATATGTATGAAGGACACATGGACAATAACTTAAACGGGGGCGGAGATGGGAGGGGGGTGGGGAGCACTGGGGGTGTGCAGGGCTTGGAATAAAAGAAAGAAAACTGTACTTGAACAAAAGTTAAATAAAAAAATCCTAGAGGACTTCAAGAAAGATATTGACAGCACCAAAATTATAGTAGGAGATTTTAACGCCACACTGTCCAAAATGGTCAGATCTTCCAAACAGAATATCAAGAAAGGTATAGCAAAGTTAAATGACACTCTAGAAGAAATGGACATAGTTGATATATATAGAGCCATCAATCACAAAGAAGATAAATACACATTCTTTTCAAGTGCACAAGGAACATTTTCAAAGATAGATCACATGATAGGACACAAAACGAGTCTCAACAACTTCTGGAAAGTAGAAATCATACCAAGCATCTTCTCTGATCACAAGGGACTGAAATTGGAAAGCAACCCCACAGGAAAATATCCAAATCACCCCAAAATCATGGAGACTGAATGGTATGCTAATAAACAATGAATGGGTCAAGATTGAAATTAGGGAGGAAATCATAAAACTTCTCGAAACTAATGAAAGTGAACTCACAACACCCCAAAACTTATGGGACACAGTGAAGCCAGTCCTGAGAGGGAAGTTCATAGCAATACAGGCTCACCTAAAGAGGATACAAACATTCCAAACAAACAACCTAACCCGACACCTGCAAGAACTCGAGGAACAACAACAAA
>NW_028085967.1:0-2161 GCF_014824575.4 Sturnira hondurensis
CTTTGATTGAGATGCATGAAATAATTACAAAAATTCTACCAAAGCTGGAAAATCTGGGATACTAAGAAGAGGTACATAAGGAACTATATGTCTAAAAAAGGAGTAAAGTATTTACTCCTTGAGGAGTGGCTTGCCCTGTGGGGTGGAGGGTGAGGGGTGAATCATGTGACCGTGGAATGTGGAGGGACGAAGATGTGTCCAGACTGTCTAGCCTCGGGGAACCCTTCCCTTCTACGGTCAACCAGAGCTTATTAGATTGTTCTCAGATGGTTATACTCGTAAGTGTTCAAATAGAACTGAACGTGGCCCAGTTTATTAAAGCTGAGTTAGCAAACCTTTGTTAAAAAAATGGGGATGGGATAGCTTTGGTGCATGGCATTTCCTTCAGCTAAATTAATTTGGTCAAGTTCGTTAGCTTGTCTCTTCTTTAGAAATGTAAGTTCCAGAATACTGTAAGATAATTTAGGTACTTAATGAAAAGTTTTAAAAATTATTTGCAGATTGCTCACTTACATTACTGTTATCGCCACAGAGATGCACATTTTAAGGCAAAGTTCCAAAGGTAGTGAGAGTTGACACAGCATGATTCATGCTCTGAATGTCGGGAATACCTGTTAACCCTTCGCCAAGGAGGCATCCGCCTACCACTGTTCTGAGAGATGACCTAAGTCCACATCCTGTTAGAAAACAATGCGTTGGTTCAATTTTGAGAAGCATTTCTGACTGTCACTTGCAGGGACAGATCAGGAACTCTACTGAAAGTTCCATAAAAACAGATAAAAGAAAATCAAATGGATTTCTAAGCAATGAACAAGAATATGGACAGCAGAAAGAGTCAGCCTGCCTGCCTGGAATTTCTGCTGCCTGTGCCTAGAGAGCTGATGTTTAACCTTCAATCTCCTTAGTTTGCTTGAAGCCAAGAAATGCTCAGTTTTAATTCTCTATTTTTAAGTGCTCTGCGAAGCACTTGTGGCCCACTTTCGTTTTGTCCTAAAATGCTGCCATTCTGCTACAGGGTATTCCTGCTACTGCAAAGTGACTTTTGGCAAAGTGTGCATAGCCACTTGTGTAAAACATGCAGACACTGTACACACACAGCGCCAGCCTTGGGAGGGATAGAAAGACAAGGTGATGGTTTGGATTCTGCATCTCCTCGTGTCATTCTTCCCCGGCTTGGCATTGTCTGGCTTCCATGCTAAATTGATCTGAGTTAGGAATATTTTTCTACGTCACTGCAGGTTCACATTTATTTCCTCCCAGCAGCCTACTCCACAGTCAGCCACAGTGAAGATGAAATTATCCTGTCAGAAACTATAACATTAAATTACTCTAGGGAAGCATGCAGGTGCAAAACATGTTGTTTTTTAATGCAAATTCTGGGATTCAAATCCAAACACAGCCTCCTTGCTTAGCTACCCCACAGACTAAAATAAAACTGATGCATTCGATATAGTGTGTGTGCATGTATTTAAATTCAGTGTGGTAAAAAATGTTCCTTTTAGATAAGAATAGCAATGTCTTACTTTTTTTTGATGTTCTGGACCTTGGTAATATACCCACTCATTATAATCAAGGGCGCATTTAATGTCAGGAAAAGTGTGTGTTTTAAATAAGAATATGATAACGTACCAATTATGTTTAACAATGAAAATATGACAAGTGTTGCCATAAGAAAAAATCCTCAAAGTTCAGTAAGTTATATTCTTTGAATACCACTGATTCATTTTATAGTGTTTTTTCTGCAATGTTTTCAAAAGGTTCTTATTGTTTGTGAAATCACAAAAAATCCAAAATATATGTGTAGCTCATTGTCATGGTCTAAATGCCATCTCATTTTTAAAAAAATCTTACTAAGGACACCCCATGCTTCTCTTTCTCTAGGTATAAGATTATTCAAAATGAATTACATGAAACCAGCCCTTAGAAACTCAAGATTTAGGGGAAAAAATCAGCACATGTCTCTCCAGGAGTCACTCCACAATGTAAAACAAATGAGACTTTTGGTGAAGTCAGCAAGTTTTAATTCTTGTGTCATCTGCTCTGAGTAGAGACTTTAGCCTGACATTAAATGAGGCAATTTGAGATATGGGTGTTTTGCACCTTAAGGGACATGTCACACTCCCCTGGAGGGCATATTGAAGGTTAACTGAGGAGAAAGGGA
>NW_028085968.1:0-543 GCF_014824575.4 Sturnira hondurensis
ACACATTCGTGCACAGATAAACCAGCAGAGGAGTGAGCAGTGAGACAGACTGCGTGGCCCCGGTGGCAGGAGACAGCAGAGGGGACTGCCATTGCTCCCCTTTGACCCTACCCCCACATACAGTGTCACAACCCAGTGACTGAGCAGCCCTGCCCTGGTGAACACCTAGGTCTCTGCTCCTCATACATAACAGGTGTGAACAGTCCAAAATATGGCTCAAGAAGAACTCAAAGCCCCAGAGCCAATAACTCTAAGCAACCAGGAAATAGTGAACCTCTCAGACGCACAGTTCAAAATACTGGTGATCAGGATGCTCACAGAACTGGTTGATTTTAGTCACAAATTAGAGGAACATAGGAAGGCTAAACTAATTGAAATGAAGGGAAATGCACAAGAAACCAACAGTGATGGAAAGGACACTGGGACTCAAATCAAGGAAGTGGACCAGAAAGAAGAAAGAAATGACCAAACAGAAAAATGTGGAGTAACACGAATTCAAAAAAATGAGGAGAGGCTTAGGAACCTCCAGGACATCTTTAAACA
>NW_028085969.1:0-548 GCF_014824575.4 Sturnira hondurensis
AGATACATGCAGCTAATGTTATTGTATGTTAACCAGTAGTCCCTGAATAAATGAATAAGTAAGTAAGTAAGTAAGTAAGTAAATATATATATTTTATTTGGAATTTGGTTGTTTTATTTTTGACAGTTCAGATTACTTGGCCTCTAGTAGGTAGAAACAGAACATAACTTCCATGGAAACTATTGGGATGATCCAGAAGGCCACAGCCATGGGCAACTGGTGATTGGCAGCTTCATCACAACAACACGCCTGCTCGTGCATCACATCTTATGCAGTTTTGGGCAAACACCAAATCGCCCAGGTGACTCAGCCCCCTCTACAGTCCAGGTTTCTTGCCCTGCAACTTCTGGCTTTTCCCAAAACTAAAATCTTACCTTTGAAAGGAAGGAGATTTCAGCCCATTGATGAATATCAGGAAAATATGATGGGGCAGCTACAGCATTTGGGAGATCTGCGTGAGGTCCCAAGGTGCCTAATCAGGAGGGGACTGTGATGTCATTGTCCTATGTACAATGTTTCTTATGTCTTATATCATTTTCATAAATGGC
>NW_028085970.1:0-2051 GCF_014824575.4 Sturnira hondurensis
TGGGACAACTTTAGGCACTTCAACATAGGGGTGCTTAACTGAATCACAGGGGAGCCAGAAGCAGAAGAGAAAAAGCAAGACTTTGAAAACTTATTTGAACAAATAATGAAAGAAAACTTCCCCAATCTGGCAAAGGAAATACACTTCCAGGAAGTCCAGGAAGCTCAGACAGTCCCAAAGAAATTGGACCCAAGGAGGAACACACCAAGGCACATCATAATTAAGTTACCCAATATTAAGGATAAAGAGAGAATCTTAAAAGCGGCAAGAGAAAGGGAGACAGTTACCTACAAATGAGTTCCCATATGACTATCAGCTGATTTCTCAAAAGAAACCTAACAGTCAAGAAGGGGCTGGAAAAAAGTATTTGAAGTCATGAAAGGCAAGGACCTACACCGAGACTATTCTATCCAGCAAAGCTACCATTTAGAATGGAAGAGCAGATACAGTTCTTCCCAGATAAGGTCAAGTTAAAGACTTTCATCATCACCAAGCCCTTATTGTATGAAATGTTAAAGGGCTTTATCCAAGAAATTGAATAAGATAAAAAATATGAACAGTAAAATGACAACAAACTCATAACTATCAACAACTGAACCTAAAAAGCAAAATAAAAAACTAAGCAATAAGCTAGAACAGGAATGGAATCAGAGAAATAAAGATCACATGGGAGGTTATCAGTGGGGACAGGGAGGGAAAGAATGGGGGGAAAGGTACAGGGGATAAAAAGCAAAAATGGTAGGCATAAAATAGGGGGAGGTTAAGAATTATATAGGAAATGGAGAAGACAAAGAACTTATATGTACAACCCATGGACATGAACTAAGGCCGAGGGGAATGTTGGAGGGTGGAGGGTATAGGGTATAGGGTATAGGGTGGAGTGGGGATAAAGGGGAAAACTGGAACAACTGTAATAGCATAATCAATAAAATATACTTAAAAATGAAAAAAAGCATTTGCCGATTCTCTTGTTGAGAATCACTGTGATGTTCATCCTACAGCTGATATTCTGCACAGAGAGAAAACAGGCTTGATGTAAGTTACACCACTGCTGACCCCAATTAATGTAACTAGTTATCGCCTATGTACAAATCAGCTGGAAGAATACAAGGTTATGGCTGTGACTGACCTTTTTACTCCCTTTGTCTCCGCTGACATGAATTGTTGCCAGGTAAACTGCTGGAGCTCTGGGTACTGTGTTATTATTGTTCCCATAAAACATTTATCATAATGTTAGAGGAGCTATTATCAGATAACTCAATTTTTAGCAATTCAAAATTAAGATGTGTGCTGCACCTCCATTCTTTAACTTGTTCCTTACTACCTTGAGATTACTCTTGGTTAAAATTAATGCCTGTCCCTTACCACAGGGGGGAAAAAGATGATGCCTTCTCTTGTAGGCAGATTACATAGATTTTTGTCCACAGAAGCACTGGCCTTAATAGATAACTGGCATTTTTGTCGACTGCTAACATGAGTGGCTGTAAAATAAATATTACAAAATCAATTTAGCGATTGGTATATGACCCCTGACATTTAAGTGACTTGAAATTAATACAGTAGTCTGTGGGGGGTACTATCCAAGACCCCCAGTAGAGGTCTGAAACCACAGGTAGTACTTCCATACACTATGGATTTTTCCCTATGTTACATACCCAAGATAAAGTTAAATTTATAAATTACGCACGGGAAGAAATTGACTACAATAACTAAAAATAAAACAGAACAATATCTTATTTCACATATAGAAGATTCCTTTTCACCAAAGATCTTAGCCACTTCAGCATATGCTTTTTTTCTTCCTTCAGTAACTCTGGACCTTTCACTTTTTCACGTAAGGGAAGCGCTTCAAGAATTCTCTTTAGCATATCTAAATTGCCAGCATCATTACTTTTGTGATTTAGAGCTGTCATTAAGCAAAATAAGGGTTGAGTTTGCTCGACCACAAGCAGGTACCACAATACCTAGAGGGCTACAGTGTGAGCAACGCGCGTGAGCCGCTGGAGCCGGGGGACACTGGACAAGGACACTTGGCATCTCTGGTGGACAGA
>NW_028085971.1:0-752 GCF_014824575.4 Sturnira hondurensis
AAAGGCATCCAAATCGGAAAGGAGGAAACAAAACTGGCATTGTTTGCAGATGGCATGATAGTGTACATGGAAAAGCCTATAGCCTCTACCAAAAAACTGCTGGAACTAATAAATGAATTTGGCAAAACAGCAGGATGCAAAGTCAATATCCAGAAATCAAAGGCATTTTTGTATACCAACAATGAAACAGAAGAAGCAGAAATCAGGGAAAAAATCCCATTTGATATAGCTAAAACAAAAATAAAATATCTGGGAATAAACCTAACCAAGGAGGAAAAAGACCTGTTTGCAGAAAACTATACAACACTGAAGAAAGAAATCAAGGAAGACACAACCAAATCGAAACATATACCATGCTCATGGATAGGAAGAATTAACATCATCAAAATGGCCATACTACCCAAAGCAATTTACAGATTCAATGCAATACCTATTAAAGTTCCAATGGCATATTTCACAGACATAGAAGAAATGCTTCAAAATTTATATGGAACCATAAAAGACCCCGAATAGCACCCACAATTTTGAGAAAGAAGAACAAAGTAGGAGGTATCACAATACCTGATATCAAACTGTATTACAAGTCCACTGTAATCAAAACAGCCTGGTACTAGCATAAAAACAGGCACATGAACCAATGGAATAGAACAGAGAGCCCAGAAATAAACCCAATTCTCTACAGTCAATTAATATTCGACAAAGGGGGCAATAACATAAAATGGAGTAAAGATAGGCTCTTCAACAAATGGTGT
>NW_028085972.1:0-2402 GCF_014824575.4 Sturnira hondurensis
TAAGAGACAATTGGAAAACTAAGAATGATCCAAGAGAGTTAACCAGAATGACAGGGGACTTAATCTCACTCACAATAGTGCTCGGAAGGAACCGAAGATGCTTAAGCATTTTGGGAGACAATGAAAGAGCAACTTAATTTTCATCTTCTACTACTTAAAGCAATGAAGACGTAAAGTTTCCCAGTGATGTAACAGTAATATCACACAATCACACACTGCAAAAGTATCCATGCTTTGTGCATACAGAACATGCAGCTGTAACTCCTACTTTTGTAATTCATGTTACTTAATTAATACTTACTTTAAAATTTACTTCTTGAGTCAGCCCTGCCAGAGCAGTGCCTGTCCGTGGATCGCTCACAGTGCTACGAATTCTTTCTTTTTTAGAATTTGACCAAGGGAGACAACAGACTATCAGCCAGCTCTTAACCAATATGAAACAAATGTGTTTCTGGGAGAATGAAAGTTTCCTTATTAGACGTGCTCATTCCTTCAAGGGCCCGGACTTCTGCATTAAGAGAATTTATAAGGAGCTCTCTTAATAATGTTGATAATACTCGGAAATTGTACTGCTAAAATGAGTAAATTTCTGGCAATTAGGCAAACTTAAAAGCCAAGCTGTTGAGGCCTGTGTTACATATTTAGCCCTTCGGAGTTAAAATAACTGTATCTGGGTTGTGATAAGCAGATGTACTGCAAAGCAAGACAGTTTTACATACTAATATATATATAACATTCACAGGACATTTCATATGTCCATTATATCTTAAGATCCTTGGTTTTAACCTGCCAACTCTTTATTTTTATTTTTATTGCATTTATTGGGGTGACATTGGTTAATAAAATGATCCAAGTTTCCGATGTACGACTCTCTGTTACATCATCTGTATATTATATTGCGTGTTCACCACCCAAAGCGAAGTCTCTTTCCATCGCCATTCATCCCCACTTACCCTATTCTCCCTCCCCCACCTCCTTTCCTCTAAAATCAACACACTGATGCCGGTGTCTCTGAGGATGCTGTGGTTTGCTTCGTTCTGTCACCTTTTTTACCCAGTGTGAAGTCTTTTTTTTTTCTGAAAAACATCAAGTGTTTACCTTAAGATTGTAAGAGAGAAGAAGAACGAAAGGCAGGCAAAACAGCTGTGCTGCTTCATAAAACTGCAAAAAGGCTGTACAGCTGCTGAAAGGAATGCGAACTCAAAAATGAGTTTGATCAGCTCCCTGTTCTGCATAGAAACCGCAGTCCAATTTCTATTTTCATCATATAGAGAAAATCGTCCCAGGAGGTAGTGGGGCCAGGGTGTAAACGAGAACCCCTGTACACAAGTCGCAACTAAAATAATGATAAGTAAGTTTCATTAAAAACTCTTGAACATTTATCTGCTCCATAACTTCAAATTCACTTGTCAAACAGTGTAAATGATACATGGTCTTATTTTTAAAACTTCCTGGAAATACTATGACAAAGAGAAAATGGACTTTTTGTGTGTTACTTCTGGTGGTGACGTTAGGAAAAGAAGTTTCCAGTTACAGACAGGTTACAATGTAACAACTTTTAAAAGATTGAAATAGATAACGCCAACGGGGGTGGGAGGTGGGGGGTGGGGGGAATGGATTATTACAAGAACAATGACAACAAAACAAACCAGCAAGCTCTCTATTACTGGAGATATTTACGTGAAAGCTAGTATGAATTTCTTTAGAGAGGAATTTCATATAGAATGAGAGATGGGATGAAATATCTTTTAATTTCATTTACAAAGAAAGTGGAAATGAAATACAAACTATTATGTTAAATTCATTCGCAACACTGTGGAGTGATTTTAATTTCTTACTGCTTTAAAACTAACACTTATTATCCAAGTTTTGGTTGATCTATATTAGTAACATGAGGGGTGATATTATTTATACTATTGCTAAGTAGCATTTGGCTATACATAACTTTTATTATTAAAGAGTCTAGTCATTTCCATTTTTACTATGAATAATTCCCCTATTTACTCATTCAGCAAATATTTATAGAGCACTCCTATATGCTAGCCATTAAGGGGTTCTTAAAAAATATTTTCATAAGCAATTTTTACGAGGCTTTTTAAACTTGGGGATTCAATTTATCTAGAGAATGTACAAATACATTTTTATTTAATAAAGCCTTTATTCCTAGGAAAAGGATATCATGCTTTTAATGTGCATAGGATTGAGGTCTCTTGCATGAAAAAACAAAGACAGATGAACATATTATAAGCAAGCCCACGCCACAGAAATCACGTCTCTTTACAAACACTAAGAAGCTGCTGCTTCATCGTTGCCTGTAACAAACGCTGAAGAGCTTCACTTGTACCCCGATATCTCTATGTCCACTGAACCTCTAAAATGCAATCAAGGTCAAAGGGTTCATT
>NW_028085973.1:0-755 GCF_014824575.4 Sturnira hondurensis
GTTTCCTGTGCATTTCCCTTCATTTCAATTAGTTTAGCCTTCATATGTTCCTTTAATTTGTGACTAAAATCAACCAGTTCTGTGAGCATCCTGATGACCAGCGTTTTGAACTGTGCATCTGAGAGGTTCGCTATTTCTTGGTCGCTTAGAGTTATTGGCTCTGGGGCTTTGAGTTCTTCTTGAGCCATATTTTGGACTGTTTTTGCCTGTTGCGTATGAGGAGCGGAGCCCTAGGTGTTCACCAGGGTGGGGCAACTCAGTTGCTGGGTTGTGATGCTGTATGTGGGGGTGGGGTCAAAGGAAAGCAATAGCGGCCCTCTCTGCCACCTCCTGCCGCTGGGGCCTCTCGGTCCATCTCACTGCTCACTCCTTTGCTCGCTTATCTGTGCATGTGAATGTGCAACCACAGTCAGCCTACCCCGAACCCTCACTGGGTTCCCCGCTCTGGCCTGTGCAGTTCACCGCTGGGCCTGCTGGGGTCCATCTCACTGCTCACACCTCTGCTGGTTTATCTGTTCGCGAATGTGTGACTGCGCTCAGTCTGCCCCGCACCCTCACTGGGTCCTCGATGCTATCCCAGCTGCCTTCATGCCTGGGTCGCTTGGGTCGCCTTGGTCATCTGGGTCGGGGGATCCTTCCTACCCAACCCTGCTCTGCTGCTGGCTCCGCCCCTCTTACTGGTCCTGGTTGAACAGTTTGTTAGTTGTCGGACTTCTGTATAGCTCAGTTTTCTGTTCTTTGGCTGCATCTTTGTT
>NW_028085974.1:0-662 GCF_014824575.4 Sturnira hondurensis
CCTAGTCTAGACATCATCCTTCTCTAACCACCATACTTGGTCAGAAGTATGATCAGTCAGAACCAATTAAAAGCTACAAAAAGGAGAAACAAGAAAATGTGTCAGAACAGCTTCCAATGATAATGTATAAAACTGAACCAAATTTCTGCAGTATAATTACCTATAAAAACACTTAAAAACCTGGGCAATTCTCCTACTTCAATTAATTCCTTCTAGGGCCACTGAGAAAACAGCAAAGTTCTCTCCCTCAAATGAACAAAACCCTGACGAGCTACAGCAGCCCACTGGCTCATGCCCACCTTTCCTCTTCTCTGCACAGCTCACACACAGCTGGAGATGTGGAGAGAGAGGAAGAGCAGGCCTCCGGGGAAGTTCTGTCCTCTCTTCTGATACCGGGGGAACACCAGAAAGGGGATATTGTAAAATTAAGTGCATACATCACAATATGTTTTTTTAAATGCCACCAACTCAGAATGAATATAAATTTATAAATGAATATAAAAATGAATATAAAGGGAGCAGGCAGAATCCCAGGCTCCCTTCTCAGAATCCAACGGCAGCAACTTTACCTGTATCTGTGTTATATACTAGGGTTCTATTCTTTGAATCGAGTTCTGCTACTTAAGAAAAAGCCTGAAAATCAAGTCGTTAATGAACACTGG
>NW_028085975.1:0-1136 GCF_014824575.4 Sturnira hondurensis
ATATTTATGCCAGGGACATAAGAGAAATACTAACATTCCCAAGGTCGGCTCCGCAGGGACCTATACAAGAAGAGAACAGTCACCAAACTGGAAGGGACAGTTGACTCTGATTATCAGCAAGGGGTGGGGCTGCTGTCACAAGAAGGGGATGAGAAATGCTGAGCTTGGCCATGGAGAGTCTCTCCTCCCCAATTGTGATGGGAAGAGAACAGCTACAGCAACATCAAATGCTTGTCCTCAGAAGGAAGTGAATTTGAGCACAGATCCCTCGAGAATGAGGTTCTGACCCACCCTACCAGGTGGCTACTTGGACCTGGTGGTTACAAAGGGCAGGGGAATCAGCATGGGAGGTGGAAGGAGGGGACAAGTAGCATCCTGAGACCTTGAGCCCAACTCTAGTAGCAAATGCTACAGTTCCTCCCATGGATGCGTCCTGGCAATTTGCCCCAAGGTCCCGGGAAGAGCTGCTTGTGCAATGGATGACAGGAGCTGGTGGATCTAAATGGTACAAGGGTGGACCATAGGGGATGGAGCACTGTCCTGCTGTGATTGCTTCTTCCAGGACTGAGTGTCCTTGCCTAATGGCAGAGGGTTGCCATCCAACAGCTCTAAGCTAATATGCCCTGTCTCTCAATTTGAACAAGAGACCCCCTATGATCTCCTGGGGAAAGGGCACTCAGGACATGAGCTGACAGATGTGAAGAGTGTAATGGAATGAGACTCAGATGTTCAGGGTTAATAAACATTTGCAAACAGGACCCATTAGTGTTTTTTACAGACTACAGATGGGGAAGGTGAGGCAGGAGAAGGGCAGCAGTTCATGGCAGGCACCTGGATACCTTGAATGAGACACTAAAGATTTTTATTTAATCATGATGTGGAGGAAACAATGAGGAGTTTCATAAGCAGAGGGGGGCTTCATCATATGCATACATTTGAATTATCACTGTGACAATAATGCAAAAACTTAAATAAAGTGAAGGAAAGGGTGCACAGCACCAGACGGAGATGCTGTGCGAGGCCCTGGTGAGTGACAGGGTCATGCACTGATCCCCCTGGAGAGCTGCACCAGGGACAGAGGACAAGGACACGCTGTGGGAGGCCCTCGATATGGCACTGTCCGTCCTTTGTGAGGC
>NW_028085976.1:0-575 GCF_014824575.4 Sturnira hondurensis
TTTAATTGGTGCATTTAATCCATTTACATTTAAGGTTATTATTGAAAGATATTTATTCATTGCCATTTGTGTACCTGTGTTCCTCTCTATCTCTCTCTTTTCCTTCCTTTCCTAAAGCAGTCCTTTTAGTAATTGTTGTAGAGCTGCTTTGGTGGAGGCGTATTCTTTTAGACTTCTTTTGTCTTGGAAGCTCTTTATTTGGCCTTCTATCTTGATTGAGAGCCTTGCTGGATAAAGCAGTCTCGGTTGTAGGCCTCTGTTTCTCATTACTTGGAAGATTCCTGCCATTCTCTTCTTGCTTGGAATGTTTCCGTTGAGAAGTCAGTAGCCAACCTTATTGGGACCCCCTTGTATGTTATTTCCTTTTTCTCCCTTGCTGCCTTTAAGATTTTATCTTTGTCTGGGAGGTTTGCCATTTTAATGATGATGTGTCTTGCAGTAGGCCTCTTTGGGTTCCACCTGTTTGGGACTCTCTGCGATTCCTGAATCTGTGTGACTTTCTCTCTCCTCAACTTAGGAAAACTTTCCGTAATTACTCTTTCAAGGAGGTTTTCTATCCCTTGTTCTTCTTCCTC
>NW_028085977.1:0-836 GCF_014824575.4 Sturnira hondurensis
CCCAAAAAAAAAAAAAAAAACCCATGCTGCGCCTTCCTTATTTACCTGATCTTGTCCCAGGCGACTTGCTTGACTTTTTTTTTTGTTTCCCTGGATGAAAAAAGTGCTTAAATGGAAACATTTGGCTGATGTGGAAGGTGAAACAAAAACCAGGAGAAGCATTAGAAGGCTTCAAATTCAGTGTGTTCAAATGTTTTCTGAGCAGTAGAAAAAAATGTCTTGATGGATGTATTGAATCAAATGAAGAGTTCCTTGAAGGTGACTGGAGTTTAAACATGTAAGAATAAATACACAATTTTTATAAATAAATTCTATGTGGGGGTACCCTCTGTATACTAAGTTGTATGAATACAAAGATATTCAGTGACATAGTGTGGTTAATAAGGAAGTAACCAAAGACATTGGGAGAATCTTAACAGCAGGCCAAGACAAAATGGAGATCACTTAACAAAAAACTATGGAAGAATGATAACACATCTCCAAAAGGTAAGGAAAGTGAAAAAGTAAACTAATACCTCCAAAAGTTGTGTTTAATTTTTTTTAAACTAATGATAACTAATGATAACTATCAGCCCTGACTAGTGTGGCTCAGTGGATAGAGTACAGGCCTGTCAACCGAAAGTTCACTGGTTCAGCCCTGGCTTGTGTAGCTCAGTGGATTGAGCACGGGCCTGAAAACCACAAGATCGCAGTTCGATTCCCAGTCAGGGCACATGCCTGGGTTGCAGGCCAGTTCCTGGCCCCTGGCAGGGGACAAATGAGAAGCAACCATACATTTATATTTCTCTCTCTTTCCAGCTTTAACACGATGAATGAGGGAGAAAAAAAGACTATAA
>NW_028085978.1:0-1788 GCF_014824575.4 Sturnira hondurensis
ATTCATTCCTTCAGAATGCCAAATTCTGGAGGGATCAGGTAGGGAGAAAAACACAAAACTTGAAGGAAAATCTTTCCCCTTCTAATACCCATCTCCATGCCTTATACCTTCTATACTAACACCACATAATTTCTTTCCAAAACTTTCACATTTCCATTTATTTTTATAACTTCCCACAGACTTTCTACAATATTTATATACCTTCTATAGCCTTTTTACCTATCCAGATTTATCCATAATTCTCTTTTAATCCCTGTTCCTTTCCCTCACTGGGAAGGACTGTACTTAAACTCAGTATCTGGCAGCTAAAAGTCCCCAGATTTGCAGGGACATTTTTTCACCTTTCTGAAGCTTGGACCTTGCAAATACCCTATAAATCAGATGGTCAGCCTTGGACTTCAGTTCATGACCTTCGAAACCAGAGCCATTCCTATCAGAACCAGTTACACAGAGAATCTGACTGCTGCAGGGTCCACACAGCTAAGCAGGTTTACAGAAGCAAGAAAGCAGGGCTACTGATAGGGTAATGTTCTTTTGTTCTTACTTCTTAGTTACTTAGTTGTTTACCCCTCTTTATCTTAGTGGCTCAGCAAACGGACCCAGTCCCTCTGACTTGTCTGGGCTTGTCTAAACAGGTCTCTTGCTACATCTCCCCCCTTTNAGCAGTGCCAGCAGCAGCAAATCTGTCCAAGGTCATCCAGTTTCCTTCTCAGTGAATGATTTTAGATCTCTGGCCAGGGCCTCTCTGAGGGGAATGGGAGTTTCTGAAGCTCTGTGGCAGTCTGGTCTGGGTCTAAGCCAGCTAGGCTGCGAATTGTAGGCGCCTGTAACTCTGGTCTTTGTTGCCTGCCAGTGGGCTTTTTCTCTTCCCTTTCAGATACGGATACAGAACAAAATCCAAAACACAGAGTTCCGAAATAACACACAGGCATTCTCTTGCACCAGTGTGTCCACTGGTGTCTCACAGAGACATGCTCCTTCAGGCCCAGTCTCATGGCAGAGACATGCTGCTTTGCCTCAGGCTGAAGCACTGGTCAGCCCCAATTGACCCTTCCTGGGTCCGAGGTGGCAAAGGCATTTTCCCCAACTGGCTACAGGAGACCTTCCCTAGGTCTTACAATACAGGTTTCTGATCAGAAACAGAACCACATGTGAGAAATTCGCTCTTTTCCCACAAAACCAGAAAACAAGTAGTTGAGGTTTCCTTTACTCCAGGTTTAAAACTTTCACATCCCTTATACATATTTCTAGTTATCTAGATTTATCTATCATTTTTTTTACTCTTGGTTCCTCTGCCTCGGGATCGAGGGGTGTATGTACCCTATATGCTCCCACAAGCCCCTCCAGGAACGCTGCCGGGGATTCCGTTCTGCCCTGGACGACTTCACTGACCTTACTGAAGTTGGTAGGTTTTCCCCGCAGCTGCCCCGAGCCCCCCCAGCAGAACCCAGTGACACTGGAGGAGCGCGTCCCTTCCCCAGTAGCACCAGGGTCCTAGGTTGGGGGCCGAGAAGGGAGATCAGCCCTTGGGGTTTCTCAGAGAACGGGGGACTCCGATGTTTCCAATTACATAAGTCACTGGTGGAGGCGCTGGGCCTGGGGCTGCGCGCCGGGCAGGACTCGAGATGTCCCGGCGGCTCCGCGGGGGGAGGGGAGGGAGGAACGAGATGAGGTTTTCATCCAAGAAGCTTTGGACTCGCCACCCTCCCTCACGGAGGGCGGGCCGCCAGGTCCCTGACCGATGGACGGCCAGACGGGCCCACCCTTCGGACCCACGGAGGAGACGCG